>NW_023505503.1:0-1630 GCF_004664715.2 Peromyscus leucopus | reverse complement strand
GGCCCCTGGTGGAGCACTGGGATTCTAATTAGTGAGAAAGAAGAGGGTTTATATGAGCGAGAATTGTTGAAGCCAAGGTTGGATAAAGCACAGGGACAAATAACCAAATGAATGGAAGCACAGGATCTATGAACCAAAGGCTGAGGGGCCCCCAACTGGATCAGGCCCCCTGAACGGGTGAGACAGTCATTTGGCTTGATCTGTTTGGGAGGCAGCTGTGTGTTGGTGCCGGGTCCTGGGCTCGTTGCATGAGTTGGCTGTTTGAATCCTGGGACCTATGCAGGGACGCTTGGCTCGGTCTGGGAGGGGGGGACAGGACCTGGCTGGACTGAGTCTACCAGGTCGATCCCGGTCCTTGGGGGAGACCTTGATCTGGAAGAGGTGGGAATGAGGGGTGGGGTGGGGGGAGTGGAGGGTGGCGAGAGTGGGAGAACAGGGGAATCTGTGGCTATTATGTTGAACTAAATGATGTTGTAAAATAAATTTACTAAAAAAAGAAAAAAAAAGAAAAAAAAGAAAACAATTTTATAAGTAATTAATTATATTATTATGAACCTACAATAATATACCTAAGAAACACATAAGTAACACTAGACTGATATCATACTTCTTGTTAAAATTTTAAAAGTGAACAGACAATAAAACTTACACTTATAATTGACTTTTTTTAGTATTTATATGAATATTTTGTATGTGAATACAATGGATCTAGTCATATCAATCCCTTATCTCCACCCTCCAACTTCCCCAGCCTACCCCAGGACATTCTACCTCATAACTTCATGTCTTTATTTCTTTTAATGTACTGGTTATAATTAGTGTTGAGAATATGTACATGTTATGGAGCCATCTTTCTAGAAGGTTCTATATAGGATGCTAGGAGAGAACTATAGCTTTCCAGGGGCTGAGGAAAATTAGTCAACCAACTGATTTTTATACCTAGCTAAACTAGAATTCTAATGTTACATTAAATATGACATCTCCAAATATGTGAATATTGGAAGACAGTTTATGTAATACAGGGATTGAATTTCATCAAGATTGAAAAGCATCACTGTATCTAATTTTAGTGTGGAGAAAAGAGAATAGAACATTTTTGCAACTAATATTGCTTTCATAACTTTTTGTCCTCTTTGCCTAAGGTGATGATAATGGCAGAGAGAGGTTTTATGAGGGAAAGGCCTACCATATATAAATGTGTATTAGTTTATCCTCTCTCAATAATGACAAATGCAATGGTTTGAATGCAGGTAGTTTATTTTTAAAGTAATAAAAACATAACTCGCTAGAGGTGTGGGACAGTCAAACTGGAAGGAATCCAGTACATTGTTACATTATATAGTAATTTATATCTGCATTAAAACTGGTGATTAATCTGGTTAGATTGAGAGGAAACTAGATGGAATAGCCAAACAGTTGTTGGGGTAATGCCATCTGATTGTACTGTGAGATTTCTGAAACCTACATTTCAGCTTGAGAAAACTTTAGAATCAAAACCATGACTTTATTTTTATTTATTTATGGAAATTCTTCATCAATTTATTGCCCCAAATTTCAACTCTGGCCAACTCATGGAATGGCCATCCTTCTGCAGTCAAAAGTAAGCTTTTTTTTTTTTTTTCAAAAACTT
>NW_023505502.1:0-7799 GCF_004664715.2 Peromyscus leucopus | reverse complement strand
GTGAAGTAGATCCACAGAAAGCCCAGATATTTGTACTCAAGCAAGACATGTATGACTTACAGGACAACTGCCTGTGAGTTATTGGTCAGGGCCCTAGCGTACAGTGGCCAATAGTAGGTTGCCTATGTTCCAGTGAATGACCCCACATTTTGTTCACAAAACAGTACTAATTTAATGCAGTAGGATATATTTTTAAAAGATGTGAAGTTGGGATGGGGATGTATTGGGAACTCCAAAGGAAAGTATGAAAATAATGTATCCTATACATGCATAAAATTCTCCAATGAATAAATTTAAAAATCATTCTTAGAAGGCAATGTATGCCTTGCATGGTTTGGTTGACCTCTTTTATTCTTGTTATGATTTCAATCATCTGTTAAGAAATAATTTCATTCATTACTTTATATCTTTCTCTCCACAAATCTGTAAACTATTTGAAGGAATGAATTACATCCTCAGTAATTGCTTGTGCTTGGCACTCCAAAGATACTTCATCAGTTTTATTGAATGAAGAAAAGTTACATTTCAGTTTAAAAAGCAATGACTTCAGTACAGATTTGGGAGATCAAAATGGCAGCATTATATGAAGAAAGGGCTTTGAAGTAGGTGTGTGTGTGTGTGTGTGTGTGTGTGTGTGTGTGTGTGTGTGTGTACAGGAGTGCCAGAGAAGTGGAAGGAAGGGTGCACTTGGGTAACAATTTGGTGGAATAGATAATTTCAGTAAAAACAAGGCAATCAAAGGGCACTTACCCTCATGCAAAATGTTAGCAAATCAAATCCAAAATATGTTTAAAATTATTATTATGACTAAGCATGACTTCCTCCCATACAATGCAGGGATGGTTTGCTGTCAGAAAAATTCAACAACAACATCAATGTAATTCAAAACATCAATGAAGAAGGTAAAACCTAGCTCTCTGAAAGTAGACAAAAAGGAAAATGCATTCCTGCATTTTAAAAACTGGCTTAACAACGTCTTTTGCTTCCTATGTTAACTATAGAAAATGACCACACATTTTTGTAGACTAAAAACACAAATGTATTCATTTATAGCGATGAGAGCAGAAGTCCAAATCGGATTTTCAGGGGTAAGGGTTCTGTTTTTCTGTTTTTTCAGGTGTCAGCAGTTAAGGCAGGTATCACAACTGGTCAAAGTGTTGAGACTAAGTGATTGTGAGTGCTCAGCCTCTGTGAAATGTGTGTATCAACACCTGTCCCATTCATGGCCCAGGGATCATTGTAAAGGGGATGGGGAGACAGTCTGGTCTTCTGGAGGCTGAAGGGAAGAACTGACTACCCTGCCCACATCTTTGGCCTGTGACCCTTGTCACTCACCTTTTCCCTGTTCCATCAACCACATTGAGTTGTAGCTAGTGTTTTCCTGGTCCTGCCTGGCCCAGGGTCAGGACAAATCTCTCTCACCCTCCAGTCCTGCAGCTGCTCAGACCCAACCAAGTAAACACACAGAGATTTATATTACTTATAAACTGTATGGCCATGGCAGACTTCTTGCTAACTGTTCTTATATCTTACTTAAATCAACCCATTTCTACTAATCTATAAGTTGCCACATGGCTCATGGCTTACTGGCATCTTAACATCTTTCATGGTGGCAGCTGGCAGCATCTTTGCTCAGCCTTCCACTTCCCAGAATTTTCTTCTCTGTTTGTCCCACCTATACTTCCTGCCTGACTACTGGCCAATCAGCATTTTATTTATACAGAGGATATTACAGCACTTCCCCTTTTCTTTTTTTTTCAAAAAGGAAGGTTTTAACTTTCACATAGTAAAATTACATATAACAAAACAATTATCAACAAGAATTATAGTTACAATATCTAGTCTATTTATATATCTAGTCTATTTGATTTGGCAAAATTAAAGAAGATATCTATCTATCCTATATTTATGAGTCTAAAGTTTCATATTTAACTTATCTCTTATCATAACTAAGAAAATTATAACTATATAGTCTTCAACTACATCAAAGACCTCAGAAGGATATAATATTACCTGAGAAATGGGAAAGGATGCAAGCAACTTTCGGAGTCTTGCAAGAGTAGACAGAGACAGCTGGCAGCCTGGACAGTCATCCAAAGTTCCTTGTAAAGTTGGGGCATCTGTCTTCAGCTCACAGGCCTAGAGTCTCTCAGTCACTTTTCTGTGTCCTGTAGAATGTCTGGCAGTTTCCTCTGTGAAGCAGGAACCTGAAGGACATTTTGCCAAGCAAAGTTCAGTGGTCACCTTCCTATGGGTCCTGCATGTCCAGTCGATCAAGCAGTCCAGGCAAGAACAGTTTCTTGCCCAAATGGCTATTTTTGCCAAGGCGAAGATAAACTCCATATGGAGTGTCTTTGATGCCCATCCTCTCTCTGAAGTAAATCAGTGTGCTGCCAGGAGCAGACATGTCTCACTGTCCAGAAAGTCTAAATTTTTAAAAATATTTTAAATGCCATATTCTGTAGGTCTTTGAAGTGTTGAAGATTACCTGTCTATCTGAAATATATCTATGTATACCTAGAAAACTTAACTAACATGCTACAAGTTTGACTATCATAGAAGACTAATTATTAATCTGTATTTCTTAATTATCCATTACAATCTAAATGAGTTACATAAACATAATATCAAATGAGAATAGAAATATATATACAGTATAAAAAATTAAGTTTAAACTTGTATCAATAAACTAAAATCTATACCAATGTAAAACATTTCAAACAAGTTGTTGCTCTTTAAAAGTAGGTTCATTAATCTACCTTTCATCCTATCATATTTAAACTATCCCTTTTCTTTTTAGAAAGAGATTGCATTTATAATCAACCTGTTTTAAATAAAAATATTGTTTTTCTCTGTCCACTCCAGAGGGCTCTTCTGATTTGGGACACAAGAATCTCTTAACCTTTTCTTTTAAGCAATATGCTGGGTTTAGAGAAGGAGTGAGTCAATTCCATCTCCAAAGCCAGCTTGGTATATTTGGGAATTTGGGAGTAGCTTCTCTTACTATTCCTGCTGGAGGGGTGTGTACCTTATGGGACACAAAGAAAATTTTAGGATTATGGATAGTCCATGAGGCTGTATTGTCTGAGTTGTTGTCTTGAAACTGTTCTGGATGTTAGATCATCTGGGTCATGGTGTCATCAAGATCTTTCAGGGGGTCTTGGCTGGTCAAACCTGATGTATCTTAATCTTGGAACAAATCCATAGCTCTTGCTTTGTGGAAACAAAAGCAGAGCCTCCTTTCCAAAGCAACATATCCTTACATCCAAATTTTGAAGTCAAGGTACCTTTAAAATATACATATTGGTTTAACTCACAGCTTTACAATCAAATGTTCTCTGCAGTTAAAATCCAAGGACAGCATAATCCAGATTCTCTGTGTGATATCATCTTCATGTGGCTTATTTTTATACTACTTTACTGTCTTTTTAAAGACTTTATTTTTTAAAAACTATTTTTTATATAACTGTATATATTCCTTTTCTCTCTCTTCCAAGGCTACATACATTTTACATATTGTAAAGCATTTAAAGTCTTGTTCCATCTGAATCTGTCTTATTGTGAACCTATTGTTTTAAACTGTAGCATTTCTAAGACAGAAACGGCCACTGTGGCTGCTGGCTCCGCCTACCTCAGCTTTCCAACATCTTGGTGGTATAGTTTACCACCAGCTCTGGGTCTGGAGCCACGTGTACCATTAACTATCAGAAGCAGTTCTATCAAAGCAGCGTGTAGCCCAGAAACCTTTTTTTTTTTTTTTGTACTAGCAAAGGCTAAATCCACCACACAACAGTGTAATGTGTTGCTTGCAGACACCCCATTCCACCATACTGCAGGTCAAGTTTGCATGCCACAAACCACCATGTAGTAGCTCAAGCATGCAGGCTGCAGCTAACTTGAAAGAGACAACTATGAAGCTGTTTTAACTCCGTTTTAGAATCATCTTCTCTCAGGTTTTAGGTGGAAACTCAAGCTGTTGGCACCATTTGTAGGTATGTTTTCTTGGTCCTGCCTGGCCCAGGGTCAGGACAAACCTCTCTCACCGCCAGTCCCGCAGCTGCTCAGACCCAACCAAGTAAACACACAGAGACTTATATTACTTATAAACTGTATGGCCATGACAGACTTCTTGCTAACTGTTCTTATATCTTAAATAAACTCATTTCTACTAATCTATAAGTTGCCACATGGCTCATTACTGGTATCTTAACATCTTCTCATGGTGGCAGCTGGCAGCATCTCTCTGCCTCAGCCTTCCACTTCCCAGAATTTCTTCTCTGTTTGTCCCGCCTATACTTCTTCCCTGGCTACTGGCCAATCAGTATTTTATTTATACAGAGAGATATCCAAGGCATTGAGTTCTTCCTTGTCCTCTGCAGTGGCATTAACTCTGCCCGCTTCTCCTTCATGGACTCTGTAACTTTCGTTTTGCCTCTTATACTCACAGGTTGCAGGGTCAGGATGCGGTATCTATGAAGGATCATTGTTCAGCTCTTCATAGAAAGAGAAGGAATAGAAACTGAAGAGCAGCTTTGAGAGGCACTGTCCCCTGTCACTACTTGCTGTAGCCATGGACAACTTCACCGTGTTTTCCACATCGAAGCCGATGGCAAGCCCCTGTGCTGCGTCTACTTTAAGCTATTTTCAGAAAAGTTTCTAAAGACAGCATAAAACTTTCATGCCTGAGCACTGGAGAGAAAGGATTTAGATATAAGGGTTCCTCCTTTCACAGAGGTACTCCAGGATGCATGTGCCAGGGTGGTGACTTCACATGCCATAATGGCACTGTTGGCAGGTCTGCCTATGGGGAGAAATTTAAGGATGAGAACTTCGAGATGCTGAAGGGGCTGTAAATGATGCAGCCATTCTGGAAAACAGCTTGGCAGGTTCTTAAAAATGAAATATGAACTACTATACAGCCCAACTGAACTCTTGAACATTCCTCCTGTAGAAATAAAAACTTATAGTCACATAAAAACCTATCAGTGAATGTTCAAAGCAGCTTTATTCATAATAGCCCCAAACCAGAAACAATCTCAATGTCCTACAAGGGTGAAGGGTTAAGTGGTAGTCTGTGATGGCATGGAGTACCACTCAACAATAAGAGGGGAAGAATACTGTGGGCATACAAACAAAGAGTCTACAGCACCACTCCATGTTTGTTTCACACAACTCCACACCCATCTGCAATTGCCTGAAGATGGTTTTAAAATAACAAGCATGACCACAAGCATCACACGTAGATGTGTTTTTGTGTCTCCAGCTGGATTACTGGAGGAGAATTGTGTTGCAGTTGTACTAGCATTTTAAGATTTTTGATTCCACCTTCACGCTGATTGTTAGAAACTTTGAACAGTTTACACAGGGCAATGTCTTCAGGGGCACAAGAGGTAGCTGAATGTTTTCTATCTTGAAAGCTACTATTCTCTAGTTCTGCCATGAGCATTAAACTTAAACTCCTCCTTAAACTCCTCCAGGGCTGCCAGAGAGTCTCCTCCTGTGGTCTGTACTGATGAGGACTTTGAGAGTCTAGGTAACTGGCCAAGGCTGACACTTCATGAGTGATGTGTCTGAGACTCTTCCTAGGTTGTTTAATGCCAAACCAAGTGCCTTAACTACTGTGTGCCATCTTGAATTCTTGTTCTGATGAGCTGTTGAGTTGCTGACAATCCTGAGACTATGAAGACATTAGCCAAAGATGGAGGAAAGAATGACTTCCAGAAGAAAGCTGGAACCTTGGAAAGAGCAAGAGTTTGGGTGATACTTTTGGAAGGATTGTTCACTCTGGCTTCTTATGTCCCCCAGTTCTTTAGCATTCTATCGAACTAAATGGTGAGCTCGGGTCTCTGTGCTTTGGACTTCTGAGGCTCCCACTTGCTTCTAAAGCACAGAGGGGAGATAATTGTGCAACAGTGGTACATTGCCATCAAGGTAAGGTTTTTAACTATTGTGTTTGTAGCATGCTAACTTATTTGCAGGCCATGCTGATGGTTGTGAACACAGGGATGGGAACAGCATCACATTCACCACACAAAAGCAGAAGCGCAGGCACTTCCTTTGTTCCATGTACTTAGCTCACCATCAGTAGTAAGTGTTTCCCAGTGAGTCTCGGTTGAAAAGTTTTTGGGGGGTTGTGCCACTTCCAGATGTACTGAGATGAGTCTTCCAGGAAAATGGTGTTTTTATGATGGCCCTTTGTGTAGTTAGAACTATATTTCACTCACAAATTCTTAATTTGATCTATTTGTACAATTCTTCAAAGCATGGCTAATAACATTTAAGCTAGTCACTCGCAATTTCTTCTAGTACAGGAAGGTTAAGACAACAATTTGTTTGCTAGTATTTCAAGGACTGACATTCTAATGATTTTCATTTTAATTAGTGAATTAATATCTTAATTCAGTTGAGATGAATGATCTAGTAATCTGTGCCAGTTAACAAAAGATTATTTAGAGTGCTGTATCTTTGTACCTATGGCTACCTGGGCTCTGAAAACATTGGTTAATTTGCATAGTATGGCAAGTCATTTGTCCAGTCTCTGGTTTTCGTTTCTTTTGCTGTACTTGTGCACATCACTTTATATTGTCTAATTACCCTAAAGTCGCTCCCGCCTTCCTTCCCTAAACCAAAGCCCCAAGTGTTCTAATATCTCAGCCTGGAAAGATTTGCACCCAGCCTAACTTATGTTTATTGTGTGTGTGTGTGTGTGTGTGTGTGTGTGTGTGTGTGTGTGTGTAAGATATTCTTTTCTTTGGGGAGAAGATGACCCTGAATGATGAAGATTGGACTTGAATAATTTATGAAATAGAATGATAATACATCCCACATTTCCCCTAATCCCTGTAACTTCCTTTGCCCTCTTTTCTGTGTTTTTTGGACAACCACTGAGTATTGAGCATATATCTTCATCCAGTTGTCCAGAAAGATGCCTCATTCTTCATCCAGAGCTGGGAGCTCTCCCTGTCTCACTCGGGTCCATTTTCAAACATATCGCACATTGCCAAGAAAGCAAAGACGCAAGTCTAGATGTAATGAACATCTTATGACAGAGGTGGTTGAGTTCTTGGAAGTGAGAAGTCATTGGATCTAATTGTGAAGTCCAGCTGTTTATAGGAGGAATGCATGTAGCATTTATGAGTTTGGATGTTCTTCATTAGCTCCCCAGGACCACATGCATAAACTATGCTCCTCCCAAACATGCTCTGGATTGGGCAAGGCGATTGACTTCAGTCCATCTGCACAAATTCCTTCCCTAGGAACAGGCCAACACTACAATCCTGTTCCAGTGGTGGAAGGTGCTCCCCACTTAACAGGCCTTGGAACAGGATCTTTATGGTGGTCCTCAGCATCCTTTTTATAACATCATGCCATTCATGTGAGACATATGTAACCTTTCACGGTTGCTCTCACTTCATATTGTCAGGAGCAGTCTGGGGAGGCACTAGAAATGTCAATGGTGTACTAGGGTACAGTCTCTGAAACCAGGGCCCTGAGTGTTCTCTCACTTCCACTTACCTCACTTTTTGTGAAGGAGAACTTCTAGGAGAATGTAGCATCAGATATACAAAGGTGTTGCATTATGCTCAATGTCAACAAAATGAGAACTTATAAATAAATGTGCTGTTTTCTTAGAAATTACAAAATATCAACTGACTTCAGAAGTAAAAAGCATTTAATAGACAAATATACTTATTTAAAAAAAAATCCTTACTGCCAAAGATTTATATCCAGAAAAGGCTTTAGAACCACAAAGCTAAACAGTAAGTTCTATTACAGCTTCAAGGAACTAACAATTCCTA
>NW_023505501.1:0-21307 GCF_004664715.2 Peromyscus leucopus | reverse complement strand
TGGGACTGGTTCCGGCTTCTGAAACCCCAAAGCCCATCCCCAGTGACACACTTCCTTCAACAAGGTCATACCTTCTGATCCCTGTCAAGTAGCACCACTCCTTAAAGACCAAGCATTCAAATATGTGAGCCTATGGAGGCCATTTCTATTCGAAGCACCACACTTACCCAGCAAACATTCCAAGCCTACTGCATTCTTGGGACTGTTTCGGGATCTAGAGATACAAGCCAAAGTCTGTACTCTGGTGGTCTTTTCAGAGCACCAAGTTGGGGGTCACACATGTAACTTCATCACAATCTAACATCTGAAACAGTCATTTTAGGAGCCAAAGTATTAGGGATCATTTATCTCTGAATGAACTGAAACAACACTTCTGGATTCTGCACAGATACACAGCCGGCAGGGAGCTGTCTCGCTCCAACAGCTTCTAGACTATGTTCAGCAAAGTCAGAGATGCTTATGGAGAATCAGGGACTGAACTCCCCTGTGTATGGGTAGGTTCACCCTGGAACCTCCATCTTGTGAGGAGATTAAACTCTTCTCTATGTATAATATTTCCATCAGCCATAGATTTAATGTAGATATTAACTCTCACTTAATAAGCCATCCAGGGCTGGAGAGATGGCTCAGAGGTTAAGAGCACTGGCTGCTCTTCCAGAGGTCTTGAGTTCAATTCCCAGCAACCACATGGTGGCTCATAACCATCTGTAATGAGATATGATGCCCTCTTCTGGCCTGCAGTGATACATGCAGGCAGAATACTGTATACATAATGAAAAAAACAAACAAACAAAAAACCAAAACACTGCATACATAATATATAAAATAAATCTTTAAGAAAAGAAAAGAAAAAATAAGCCATCTAATATAATTTAACAGAAACAGTCTTCATCTATAATTTTAAGAGTGCCAAATATGACAGGAGCAAACAGATCTGGAAACTAACCTGAAAACCATACATACTGAACAATTGCCGTGTTTACGTCTTTTATTTCACCAACTGGAGATATGATAGGTGAAAAAAATGCCTTTTGTGGTAATAAGAATTTGATAATGATACTAATAGTTTAAACCAAAGGACTATGCTCTTCATCTAACATAAGACATGAAACCACTTTTACTGATATAATTTTAGCTTATCAACTACAGCAGACATTAGCAAACTTCCTCAGAGGGTTTAGATTATAGTGTAGGCTTTGATCACAACACAATCTTTTGTGTGACAACGACTTTCTTCTATGGTAGCAGAATGAGAGCAGCCATAGCAGGAGGGAAACAGATTGGCCAGCTGTGTTTTGAAAGATTTAGTTACAAAACAGGCAGCTGGCTACCTTTAACCTGAGGAGAGCTTGAAGCTGTAATTAGCCATTTCAGAAGACATTACAGGTGTAATGACTTAACGGAAATGATTTGGCCTGCAGCTGGCTGTAGGTGGAACTCTTTGCTACATGCTTGGTATTTGCAAAATACAACCTTACAAGAAAGCATTTCCAGACATAGATAGATTATGAAATACGAGTGGGTGTCATATCAACTAACTAATCAAAGTCTTGTGACTGACTGTGGTTAGACTGCTGTAGTAGGTAGGTCTTCTCTGGGTGAGGTATTAGACGAAGATAACTTTAATAGTATAGATGTCTTCAACAATATTCATTCAATCAGCACTGATATCGGTCATGCCATGCTTGGACCTAGGTATACACCGACGAAGAAATAAGTGTGTCTATTCCCAAAGGGCTTACACTTTAGTGACCCAAGTGATGGAAAACAAATAACCAAAGGGATTCAATGGAAAACAAAGAATTAGTTTTGCCCTGAGCAAGGCACCCTGTAATGGGGGAGGGAAGCTATCAACTTTGCTGAGGTCAACAAGGAAGACTTGAGGCAGTTCTCATGGAGTTGATCTTTAAAGACTGCCTGCTAGTCCCTTCCCCCACCACATGCACAGGAAAAAGGAGGTTGGGATGGAGTTGATGATTCCAGGAAAAGAGACAATTGCATTGTATTGTCCTTACTTTCTCCTCATGCTTTATCTTTCTCTTCACCACTTCAGTCTTCTCCCCAAAACAGCTCTAATCATTAACTAATCATTTTTTCAGACTGGCAACACAGAGTGTGGCTGACAGTGTGGGGAGAGAGCTCTTCAAAATGGCTGGTTGTGGTGTGGGAAACATTGCTTGGTTACAAGACTTTGCTGCTCCTATAGAGACTACAGTTTGGTCCTCAGCATTCCCATGTGGCTGATTCCCAGATCCAGGGAGCTGATGTCTTCTCTGGGATTCATTTCACACACATACACACAGAATTAACTAACAATTAATTAATAGCAAAATATTTTTTTTTAAATTACTGGTTGGAGAGCAAATTTCTATAACCACTTTGGAAAACAATTTAGTACAAAATCCAGTTGACCACATGACCTGTATCTGAGGGTGTTCCACTTCTAAGTCCTGACCCAATGGGAAGCTTCCCATTGTATGTGAAAGGACTCAGTGCAGCATGTTAGTAACTGCACAAATACCTGAAAAATGCTCTGACCATGTAATGTTATCTTTGAAGAACCACATCAAGTGTGATTCCCCAACAGTCTGGAAGACTCTACAGCTGTAAGAATAAGCTCACCTGCTGCTGGGCATGGTGGTGCAAGTGTGCCATTCCAGCATCTGGAGGTTTGAGGAAGAAGTATTGTAGATTCAAAGCCAGCTTGGGCTTTTGGGAAACCCCCATCTCACAAATTAAATACACTGAACAAACAAATCAAATGCCTTGGGTGTATGTTATCAAGGTGAAGAGCCTTTTATGTGGCATATGTCAAAAGCACAAGTAGAATGCCATCACCCAGATAGCACAGGGAGAGTTTACTGCGAAAAAGGCCTGGTGATTGATGCCTTTAAGAAAGGATGGCAGACCAGGCAGTGGTGGTGCATGCCTTTAATCCCAGCACTCGGGAGGCAGAGGCAAGTGGATCTCTGTGAGTTCAAGACCAGCCTGGGCTACAGAGTGAGTTCCAGGAAAGTCGCAAAGCTACACAGAGAAACCCTGTCTCAAAAAAAAAAGAAAAAAGAAGAGAAAAGAAAAGAAAGGATGCTGGTATGATATACAGAGGGAGGCACTGAACCACAGCAGCACAGTCTACAAGGAGCCTCAGTCCAGAGTCCCAAGTTAGTCCTGGTCAGCTCTGGAACTGTGAACTCCCCCTGGAGGAACCCTACTGAGTAAAGGCCAGGTCTTCCTCCAGCTGCCCTTCCCCAGACAGCCATCGGTGGGTATTCCTAGTAAAGAGAGCAATGAGCTGTTGGACTAATGGAGCTGATGAAAATACAATCAACCACCAAGGGATAAGAAAGAGATAGAAATGAGAACTTTTATACATCAAACACAGCACACCAATCTTATCCTATGAATTCAGCAGAATTATAAAATACCTATATGTGTAGCTGGAATTTTTTCCAGTCCTGCCTGGCCCACAGCAGAACAAATCTCTCTCACCTGCCAGTCCCACAGCCACTCAGACCCGACCAAGTAAACACAGAGACTTATATTGCTTACAAACTGTATGGCCGTGGCAGGCTTCTTGTTATCTAGTTCTTCTATCTTAAATTAACCCATTTCTATAAATCTATACCTTGCCACATGGCTCATGGCTTACCAGTATCTTACATGTTAGCACTCATGGCTCTGTCTGGCAGCGTCTCCTGACTCAGCCTTCCTGTTCCCAGAATTCTCTTCTCTGGTTGTCCTGCCTATACTTCCTGCCTGGCTACTGGCCAATCAGCATTTTATTTATACAGAGTGATATCCACAGCATATATGAGAAAATGAGAGTCATTGAACATGGACTGAGTAATAGATAAAATAATGGAATTCATATTTATTGTGTTCACTGTGATAACAGAATTTTGGACTTGGGGAGGATTAATTCTTTGTCTTGGCCTGGGGAACTGGTTCAGTGGGTAAAGCTATGGCTACACGAGACTGACACCTGAGTTTGGATCCCTAAAATCCACACTGAAGCTGGGTACAGAGGTGAACATCTGTGCTGTGGAATAATCCTCTTGTACACTGTAAAGATTTGTCACTCGAATTGGTTTAATAAAACACTAATTGGGCAGTAGCTGGGTAGGAAGTTAGGCAGGAAAGCCAAACTGAGAATGCTGGGAAGAAGGAGGGCAGAGTCTGGAGTTCCCAGCCAGACATGGAGGAAGCAAGATGAGAAAGCAGTTTTGAGAAAAGGTACCAACACACGTGGCTAAACACAGATAAGAATTATGGGTTAATTTAAGTGTAAGAGCTAGTTAGCAATAAGCCTGAGATACTGGCTGAGCATTTATAAGTAAAATTAAACCTCAGAGTCAACTATTTAAAGAAGTGGCTGCTGGGTATTTGGGAATAGGCAGGTGGGAGAGAAACTTCCACCTATACATCTGTAATCCCAGTTCTTCTTCAGGGAGACAATAGGAAGAGACAAAAGAACCTCAGAAAACTGTGGGTCCTTAGCCTGGCAGATGCCATGGAGAAACAAGAGACCCTGACTCAAACAAGATGGAGGAAGAGCTGAACCTCCAAAGCTTCCTCTGACTACCACAGGCCATGGCACATGTACTTGTACCTACACACACGTGTACATACATGAATACAAAAAAATATGCATAAGAAAAGACACCAAATACATCTTTATCTTTTAGATTTCTATATTGTTGAAGTGAGTATGGATGAAACAACAGTGATGTTGTTGTGCCCGCATCCCTAGACCCTGGAACAAGACCACTACAGAGCCAATATCTGATGCAAACACACAGGGGTTTATTGATTACAAGCTTGAGCTGGGTCCATAATCCAGCACTCCGACCCAACAGGTGGAGAACAGCCATGAGCTCCTGGGGTTTGAGATTTTAAAGGGAAAAACCGCAAGCAGGGAGGTACAAGCCTTGGGGTCTCAGGATTGGGTGAGGGTATGTAACCTTTGAATTCACTGGTTGGGGTCTTGGAGGAATTTTCAACAATGGTTATCAGAAAGCCACAAGGACATTTGGAGCCCACAGAAGTTGTTTACCAAAGTTGCTCATTGGCCAGCCCACCCCAGTGGGGTCACCTTGACCAGGGGTCCTGGCTAGCTGTGATTTTTCTTGGAACTGTTTGAGGTTTTTACTGGAACTACGTTTAGCCCCTGGTCAAGTCCTGTTTAAATGGAGTTTTTTCTTAAGATGGAATCTGCCTTGCTCTCTCAATGCAAAAGGGACTACACAAGGTAGAAAAGCATGGCTGAGGCTTGGGTGCTGTGTACAAGTGCCCCATCAACTGCCTGAAAAACCTCTCTGCAAATGTACAAATGTTCATAATTAACTGTTTTTGCAAAGGGGTGCCTAACAGCCTAACGTCAATACTTAAAGAAAAGCTTCTTCAAGTCAGTTATGTGAAATATTAATTTAAAATCAGGATGTATGTCCATGGTTTGGAACTAAAATATTCCCCATGAACATTTTTGAAGGCTTGGTCCTCGGTACAAGCAGTATTCTGAGATGGTTTGTTTTATTGTCTGTTTTGAAGCAGAATCCCATTATGTAGCCCTGGCCAGGCTGGAATTTGTATGTAGACCAGAGTAGATGTGAACTCTCAAAGATCTTCCTGCCTCTGACTCTGGGGGTTGGGCTTAAATGTGTGCCCACCATGCCCAGCCTGAGTTGGTTCTTTGGGGAAGTGATTGGATCATGAATTGAAAACCCTGCCTTTATCAATGGCTCGATTCATTGATGGATTCAAAATGCAAATAGGCTGTTTGGAGGTTGCATAGCTTTGGTAAGCCACTTTGACAGAGTGAGTCATTGGGGCATTTCTTTTGATGGGTGTTACTAGTCCAGGTCCCTGGGTGTTTGCCTGAGGTTGAATAGCTTTCTTCTGATACACCCTTCCTCCCTGAGGTTCTGCTTTTGCCACAAGTGTGTAAAGGCAGTGACAGCTGTCAGTCAAGGATGGAAACCTCTGAGATCAGGTTGAAATGAACCTTTCTGTCCTCTATGTGTTAGCACAGTGGCAAAACAAAACTACAAGCACAAAAAAGAAAGTGATATTAAACGTAAACATTATATAGGTGAGTTCATAATACTATTTTCTTGGCTTTGGGTGTTTGAGAATTTTCGGACTAGAATGATATTTGGAAGTCTGCAACATAATCCAAGGATCTTAGAGAAACACAGGCAACCCTCTAATCATAATCCTGCGATTTTCAAGGTGTTTTGTTTTGTTTTTAGTTCAGAGCTATTTCTTCTTTTTCATAAAAATGAAAATCAAAAATGAGCAAAGATTCACTTGGAATAACCCTGGCTGTGATAGAGGTTGAACCGGCTCCTATCTCCACATTATAGTTTAAATACAGTTGAAACTCATATTGATGTGTGGGTACAATATAACAGTGTTAATGGTAGGATCAATATGAGATGATGAGGTTAAGAGAGATCAATCAGTGACAACTGGACTGTCTGGCACTGTAAGAGTAGGAGTTATAAAGCAAAACTGCCCTTCAGCAAACCTTTCCATCATGTGATGCTCTTCCAGCTTCAAAAACCTCAAATCCAATAAATCTCTTAGCTACAGAAAGCAGTCCAGTCCTGGAGTTCAGCATGTATAAGTCTGCAATTAGTTCTATTGACTATAATTGTTTGGTTGGAGCCTCTGGCTCACCCCTGTTCAATCAGAAGCCCCATTCCTGTCTCTTTCTCTCTCCAAACTTCAACCACTCAGAGAGTCTCCAGACAAAGGAAAGGCACCAAAAAGTCCAGTTCTGAATTCGTCGGTGACGATTGCACCTCACTCCCACTGAAGTTGCCAGTTTTCCAAGTCCTCACTTCAGCAACTCAGCTTTTGACCATAACTTGGGCACAAACCTAGTTTGTGGATGGATGCTCATCATGCCTCGCCTACAATCTATAAAATCTCCCTGCTTTAGTTGAGGGTGAAACTCTCTGGTCTCATCTCTGGACCAGAGAACGTGCCCAGGAATTGCTTTGCCTAATATACTTGTCAAATATTAAATGGCTGAAGTTACACATACTCCTGTTTGGGTCTTTGATTTTGTCCCATTGGTCTATAAGTCTGATTTTGTGCAAGTACCAATATGTTTTTATTACTATGGCTTCTGTAATATATGTTGAGATCTAGAATAATAATCCTCAGCATTGTTCTTTTGCTCGGGATTATTTTGGTTATTCAGAGTCTTTTGTGCTTCCATATGAATTTTAGAAGTTTTTTTTTTTCTGTTTCTGTGAAGAGTGAGATGGAGATGCTGATTGGGATTGTATGGGGCATTACCCACCACCCCCACAGCTTCCCAGAGTTTTTCTTGAGTGCGGAGCAGCAGGAAAATATTAGATAGAGGATTTATAGCAGAGAATCTTGCGGAGATAAACAGATAGAAAATAAAGGATAGCCTCTGAGAGGGCCTGGAACCTATTCCAACGGGCCCGGACTGTCTCTGGTCCAGGGTTTTTATAGAGACGCCAAAGGGTGGAGCAAAAGACCTCCTCCCCAGCACAGCCAAGTGCAGACCATCTTCAGACACCTGCACTCAGGCCCGTGGTCCTGATCATCCTCTATTCGACCTGCTGGGTAAAGCCACGAGGAACCCAGAACGGGCTCCCACAGGTCCCCCTTCTTAATATATATAAAAAATAACTATTAATGGCTTACAGCAATCTCCATAGCTGTTACACCTCCCAGTATGGGAGTAGAGGATGATATAAATGGCATTTCTCTTTTGAATTAGGTCCAAGGTGACTACAGCAGTCTTAGCTGCCTCAAGCCCTTCTAAACCAAAATCTTAAGCGACTACAAACTTAAAGAATCCTTAGCTTCATCATTACCATTAACAGGTTAACATAAATATTGCTATACATAGTCACAATTCTCTCAATCTTACAACTCAAAGCAAACTCTTAACAAACCATTAGAATTAGCATATATGGTGCTATATATAGTTAACAATTTTCTCCGTCTTACAACTTTAACTCATTCATTTGAATTTTCTTGTTAACAGAACATAGGAAAAACTTCGATGTATTCACATCAAACTTAAACATTTCCTCAACTCCACAAACCAGGTTCATTAATATCAATAGGTTTCTGCAAACATAATTCAATCTCATAGCTCCTCCTTTTCTTTATAATTTTTAAACAAAAACTCAAACCTAGTTAGAGGAACCAAACTTATACAATTCCTACAAACCATATTGAAAAGCAATATTTCAATCTAACCATTAACACTTTGAAAACTTAGCAAAACATCCAAAAGCAGTTTCTTAATAAAACTCTTTACACACTTTAAAAGTAGTTCTTAGTATACCCCATTTGCATTTCTTACTAACAAAACATGACATTAATCCACTCAAACACAATTTAAATTAAATAGAACTAAGGAATATTAACTCTCCTTTTCTTTATAATTTTAAGCAAAATCTCAAGCCTAGTTAGAAAACCCAAACTTTTCTGTTTAAACAGTTCCATTTGTAACACAAAACCAGTTCCATAAGTAATTCCATTTTTACATAAACAGTTCCACAAAACAATTCATAAATCACCAGTAATAAAGCATATATCCATACACAAAACTGCATCTTGATTCTAAGTAGAACATACATTTCTTCATTTAAACAGTTCCATTTTTAACCCAATTTCCAGAAAACAGTTCCTAGGTCATTACTATAAGTAAGCTCAAAATTGTCCATTGCAATGAAATCTCTATGTTCATTTCATTTAAGTCCCAAAATTCAAATGATAAATATTGGTATCTAGCCTTCCAAATTTGAAGAAATCCATAACAAAATGTTTTTGTAATTTTATCTCATTTTAAGTTCAAAAGTTCAAACAAGAAATAAATTCTGGTATCAGCTTTCACTTCCAAATACGAAGAGACGTTTTCATACCAAAACTTTTTGCAGTTAATATTTTGTTCAAACAAGCGTCTCTGCAACTTTTGTTCTCACAGACAGACCTTTTTAGTTATAGTAATATTTTAAACCGCACCGTTTTTGCTGTTAGCTCAGGTTTTTCTGTGCTGCATTGATATTCCACGGATCTCAGCTGCGGATGCCTTGTGCTGGTTCTGGCGTCCGCCATTCTTAGCTTCTTAGCGCTTCTGGAGCTTTTGAAACCATTCAGACTGCCTACTTTGCAGTCTACTAGGACACTATCTCCTGTGTCTCAGGTGTTTTCACCATATACATTAAGAATAGACTCACACTTAACATTTACACTTTACAAACTCACAATATGTGCTTAAGCATAAACTCACTCAACATTTACACATTTTTACAAACTCACATATTAACATCTACTTATTTATACTTTAAGGAAACTATAGAACTACTTTAGCAAATATATTTCTTATTAATTCTTATATACTTATATTCATTCCATCTTATTTCTTATTTAAACTTACATTTACAACTAGCATCTTACAAGCTTATTACTACATGTCTTAAGACTACCTTAGATACTTCTTACAAGCTTATATTCTTAAAGGAACTCTATAGATCTATTTACAAACTTATATAGGCTACCATTAGCATATATCTAACTTAGCAAACACCTAAAGATTTCTTAACACAGATCTAACAAGACAGAATTTTTACAAACTCACATATCTTATTCACTTCTTTAATTATTATACACATCTCTATTAAAGATTCTCTTAACTAGACAGGAAGTACGTACATATTTCTAAAGTTTAGAGTTTATAGTCAGCTTTGTTATAAAGCACTGGATTTAGTGAGTGTTGTCATTAGAGTTGTGATACTTGTTGCTAGGGGATTGTAACATTCTCGGGACGAAACCACACTCCAAAGTTGCCAGTCTCTCAGCCGTTCCGGACCGGCAGAGATGTACTGTCAGCGGTAAACGTTTTTAACTAGAGGCTGTCCCTTCACCCAAATTCATAATAGTTCCCTAAGAACTTCAATTCAAACAAACGTTTCTATCACAGCAGTACTTTTGGTTTGTTCTACTGAAAAACTTTACGCTGAGGGTGAAATTACTGTATTTAGCTTCTGTAAAGCTCTTTGCCAATACTGCACAGCTATTAGGTGATATATAAAGTATTTTTCTAAAGCAGCTAGTAAAGCCAAAAGCGGCACAGCTCTGAACTCTGTTTCCTCACTGTTTGCATTAAACCAGTGACAAAACCTCAGAAGCACTAATCGAGCACTTTCATTCTGGTTCCTTTATAGAAACGTCATTGGAGTTGACTTTTCTTAGTTCCACACTCCTTACCAAACGCTCCGGTAACCACAGAGCTTCTTTCCTCTTGCGAAAAAACGAACATGTCCTTGACCCCGTATTAAAACAGGATCGGGACCCTTCCATAATCCCGAGCAGGGATCTTTCCATTTCACTTGAGTTTCAGGATTTAGTATTTTCACTTCATTAGCTTTAACTCCTGATATTATTAGCAGCGGTGATATTTAGCATTTTTTTCTTATAAGGAACTTTCAGGTAAAGCAACTCTTTTGTAAGACAGCTAGATTTTCTGAAGTTTCCCATCTAGAAAGCAGTCATTTCTTTTTTGAATGCCTGTAGCTAGAGTTTTCCTGCCTTGCCCACAGTCAGGACAAATCTTTGTCACCCGCCAGTCCCACAGCCGCTCAGACCCAACCAAGTAAACACAGAGACTTATATTGCTTACAAACTGTATGGCCATGGCAGGCTTCTTGCTAACTGTTCTTATAGCTTAATTTAATCCATTTCCATAAATCTATACCTTGCCACGTGGCTGGTGGCTTACCGGTGTCTTCACATGCTGCTGGTCATGGCAGCGGCTGCAGTGTCTCTCCGCCTCAGCCTTCCGCTTCCCAGAATTCTCCTCTCTCCTTGTCCCACCTACTTCCTGCCTGGCCACTGGCCAACCAGTGTTTTATTTATTGACCAATCAGAGCAATTTGACATACAGACCGTCCCACAGCAAATGCCTGTTTCCTTGTATCCTTATTAGATTTGCAAAGGAATTACTCAAAAGGCAAAGAACTTTTTTAATTTCAACATAAGTTTCTTCATATCTAAGACAACGTTCAGTGTATAAACTGCTTTCTCTTGTTTTCTTAAGGATTTTAAAGTTGCTTGTTTGCTCTTAAAGGTAGCTTTTTGTCATCCAACTACAGCTATTAGGGTAAATAAGGCATTTTACCATGGGAGTCCCAAACTGCGAAGCACCTAGTTCCATATCCTTTCAATTTTTCCTTGGAACTGTCACTTAAACTCTTAGATGATTTTCATCCTTATTCTTTTAAAAGCTGTATTATAAATTTACCATGAACGTATTTTCAAGCTGACAAAAGTGTTTCAGGGCAATTCCGCCATCTTTAGCGGAAAAACTACCTTTCCCAGAATGCATTTCCTTTATATCAGTCCATAATATCAGTCCCTTATATCATTTTCTCTATATCATTCATTTCCCATAGTTCTTTTCAGGTCTGAGAGTCAACTGGTTCTTTATCAGACTTGCTTACAAATTCTTGCGGGAGGTTTGAACAAGTCATTTTACATTTTCAGCAATGGGACATTGGGAGGTTTCTGTCTCTCCTCAGCTAGCTTCAACAGGTGTCTCTCCTTTACTTGACACTGGCCCCAATCAGAACAACTAGGCTAACTGCCTAGTTAGCCGGCATTGAGGCTAGCATTTCTGATAGCAAACTTTCCTCGGGGCTTGTGTTTGTTTTAGCCAGTCAGTGAAAAACAAGATCATGTACAACAGCTTTTCCATAGCTCTTTCAGAGAGATTTTCTCCCACTGATTTATCTCATTTTGCTTGTTCCTTCCCCGCCAGATGCAGAGCTTCAGGTATCTGTCTGCGGCTCTGTACCTCTGCTTGCTGCCTTTGGAGGCAGGGGCTCCCCCCTCCCCAATCTGCCTCAAATTCTAGCAGCTTTTTCAGGTCATATATTTTCTGGGGAGGATTATGTCCCTTCTCTGTTTCTTCAGAGTCTTTCTCCCAGACAGTATCCAGTTTGGTCTCAGTTTATCCCATCAACCCCAGAAACAGTTTCTGACACTACAGTGGTGGCTTTCCCAGCTTCTGAAGGTAGGGTTTTTTTGTCCATTTGTTTTCCGGGTCTGTGTGGTTTGCGTACAGACTGACAATCTAAAGAGGGAGGTTTTTGCCATCTCTAAACTCCCATTAGGACAGGTGTTTTGCCTCATCAGGCCTTCACCTGGCCCAGTCCCCCAGTGGGTTGTGTTTGCTTGTCTGGGTGCTCAAGGACAGAGCTTATGCCAGAGGCAATCACTCCTCAGGGCTACACTCCCTCATGTCAGGGAGTCAGGTGAAACAAAGCTTTTCTCAAAGAGATGTTTTCTCCCAATAGAAAAGAAAGCTTTACTCTTGGGTAGTTCTGTTCTGCCCTGGCTGGGCTCTTTCCCCAGACAGCGTTCTGACTCGGCATCACGATAGCTTCAGACAAAGTTCAGCTTTACTATTTTCCCAGAAAGGTCCTTACTATAATAGGAAAGCTTTTCTCAGATTTCTTTTTGCAGTTGTGGACCTATCAACCCGGGACTTGTAGGGAAGAAGACAACTGTGCTGTTCCCACCTGCTTTAGCTTTGTTTATTCATTAGCAATCTTCCCCTGGGTCCTGCACCTTCCTGCCTCAGCTCTGTGCTCCAGGAAGTTTACAACTGCAGGAACCCTAGTATCCCTGAAATGCACTCCAACTCAGAGACACTGGCCAGTCGCCTTTGGGTTTTTGGTCAGAAGTGAGGATACAATGTTAACAGTTTGCATTGCTTCAGGAGATCTTTGCATTAGGATGATTAGGAGCACCTTTTCATTCTGAAATGCTCACTCAAAACCCTTGATGCCTCAGCTTGGCTGTAACTGAAAAGCTTGGTTTTTCTGCTTTTCTTAGGCAAAGTTTCCTGCCCTTTTGGGCTCTCTGTAGCTCTTTACCCACACTCTCCCAAGCGTTTCCCTCAGGGTACTCTGACGCACTGTCTTTTACTAGCTTGAAGAGACAGCTTAGAAGAGGTTTTTAGGAATGTGTCCCTGCCTCCTGCATTGCATGGAGGAGTTGTTAAAGCTTGAAATAACTTAGAGAGGTTTTGCTGTCTTAAGTTTGTTGTTTTCCCTTAGAGCTAATTACAGGTGGTCCCCATACTAATATCTTCAGGGTGATTCTAATTTTTGTCCTTCTGAGAGAGAGTTCTGAAAGGCTTTAGTTTTTAAGTTTAAGAGATTTTGAGAAAGATTAAGGCTTTTTAGAGAGATTTTCCCCCAAATTTTCCAAGAAAAGCTTTATAGTTTAAGAGAAAGATTTTTTCCCCAGGAGAAAGACCAACTTTTCCCAAAACTTCCCAACTTTAAACTTTGACTTCTTACACCCCCATTTTTGCCTCAAGGAGAAATTACTTTCTCCTGCAGCTTGGACTTAGCATTTCAGCTGTCCCAGGTCAAAAGCTTCCATAGGAAACTTTTTCTTCCCCATAAGCTCAAAGAAGAGCTTTTTTACTACCCGAAAAGCCCAAAGAAAGATTTTTTCCCCAGTTTGCTTTCAAAGCCCCCAAAGTTAGAAAATTGAAGAGTTTTTTGTCTAGTTGCCTTACTTATTTTTTCCTACACAATCTTATACTTCTAAGTTTTTCCTAAACTATATTACTACCCTATACCTTACTTATTTTTTCCTTACACAATCTTACACTTCTAAGTTTTTCCTAAACTATATTACTACACTATACCTTATACTTATTTATTCTTAGATAGAAATTGAGAAAGGGATAGAAGATAGAAAAGTTTGACAGAAGAGAATTTCGCTGCAGCATCGGACATCCTTCCAGTCCGCTTTCCTTTTCTCTCGAGGATAAAACCCCTGCCTCACCAAAAAATATATATATAAAATATATTTTTTTTTCCATAACAACCGGCATGCCTTTCCACTGGCAGGGCTGACTCAGCACTTTCACCAAAAACTCTGTAATAAAACTATTATTTTCCTTTATCTTTAGTCCTATTACTTTGTCTTAAGTCCTGTTCATTTTGTCTTTAGTTCCCATTTTTTGTTCCCTTTTTTTCTTTAGTCCCCTTTTTTTTTTTCTTTTTTCTTTAGTCCCTGTTCATGGCGCCATTCTGTGGGGCGTTTACCCACCACCCCCACAGCTTCCCAGAGTTTTCTTGAGTGCGAGCAGCAGGAAATATTAGATAGAAGGATTTATAGCAGAGAATCTTGCCGAGATAAACAGATAGAAAATAAAGGATAGCCTGGAGAGGGCCTGGAACCTATTCCAATGGGCCCGGACTGTCTCTGGCCCAGGGTTTTTATAGAGACTCCAAGGGGTAGAGCAAAAGACCTCCTCCCCAGCACAGCCAAGTGCAGACCATCTCAGACACCTGCACTCAGGCCCGTGGTCCTGATCATCCTCTATTCCGACCTGCTGGGTAAAGCCACGAGGAACCCCAGAACGGGCTCCCACAGGATTGCATTTAATCTGTAAATACCTTTTGGTATAATGGTCATTTTTACAATGTTAATTCTACTAATCCATGAGCATGGGGTGTCTTTTCATTTTCTAGTTCTTTCTCTGTCTCTTTCATCAGAGTTAAACCTTTCATTGTAGTAGTCCTTTGCTTCCTTGGTTAGGCTTATTCTTAGATATTTTATTTTCTTTGAGGCTATTGTATTTGGAGTGTGTCCATGATCTCCTTTTCTCTATGTTTGTTGGTAGTGTATAGAAAACTTTTGATTTGTGCAAGTTGGTTCTATATCCTGCCATGTTGCTGAGTTTGCTTATCATTTCTAGAAGTCTTCTGGTAGAATTTTTGGGATCTCTAATGTATACTATCCATCATCTACAAATAGGGATAGTTTGACTTCTCAATTCCCTATTTGTATACCTATAATTTCCAATTCTTACCTTATTGTTCCAGCTAGTACTTTGAGCACACTATTGAAAAGAAGTGGAGAGAGTGGACATCTATGCCTTGTTCTTGACTTCAGTGGTAATGCTGCAAGCTTTACTCCAGTTAAGATGATGTTGGCTGTAGGTTTCTCATATATAACTTTTATTATGTGAAGTATGTTTTCCTTTAGCCCTATATTCTCTAGGACTTTTTTCAGGAATGCATGATGGATTTTATCAAAGGCTTCTCTGCATCTGTTGAGATGATTATGTGGTTTTTGTCTTTCAGTCCATTTGTGTGGCTTATACATTTATTGACTCTGTATATTGAATTATCCCTGCATTTCGGTGGTAAGGCCAACTTGGTCCTGGCAGATCATTTTTTGCTGTATGTCTGTACTCTTGTGTCAGTATTTTATTGAGTAATTATGAGACTATGTTCATCAAGGATATTGGGCTGTAGCTTTTGTTGTTATGTCTTTACTTGGTTTGGGTATTAGAAAGATAATGGTTTCATAAACGGAGTTGGTAGTGCTCCTGTTTCTATTTCTCTTTGAATAATTTAAGGATTGACTGGAGATCTTCTTTGAATGCCTGAGAGAATTCTGCTGTGAACTCATCTAGCCTGGGCTTTTTTTTTTCTTTGAAGGCTTTTTATCGCTATTTCAGTATTCATTTGTTATGGTACTTGGCAACACAGGTACTAAGAGATTATAGACAAGGATTCTGAAAATGATTTATTAAAGTGTTCATGTTCATATGAGTGGAACACAAGATTTAAATTAATCTTTGATTTAGAAAGATATGTTTCATTTTATGGTGTTTTATGAGTCAACACATAAGCACAGCTCTTACCCCACAGTATAATGGAACAGTATAATGTGGAGCTAAACATGAGCATCATGCCCAAGAACACAAATGCAGGTTACACCAATAAATACTATGTTCCTGTATAATAACAGTACCCAGGATCACTAGACAATAGACACTGCTATCTGGGCCAGAAGTATGGGGCAGGAGTGGGGATGTTCCTTTGTCTTGGAGGTCTCACCTTAAGAAGTTGGATCCCTACATCAGATCCCTCCTCTTGGAGCTTGGGATTAATGGAAAGATTGTAGGAGTCAGAAGGGATGGAGGACACCAGGAGTACATGGCCCATTGGATCAACTAAGTAAGAAACATATTGGTTCACAGAGACTGAAGTGGCAAACACAGGGGTCCGCACTATGTCCTCTGTGTATATATTGTGCTGTCAGCTTGGTGTTGTATGACTACTAACAGTGGGAACGGGTATGTCTTTGACTCTTTTGCCTGCTCTTGGAAGTCTTTTCCTCCTGTTAGGTTGCCTTGTCCAGCCTAGGTGTAAGGACTTTTGCCTTGTCTTATATTTTGTTTTGTCATGTTTAGTTGTTATCTCTTGGAGGTCTTCTCTTTTCTGAAGGGAGACAGAAAGGGAGTGGATTGGAGAGCTGGGAGAAGTTGGAGGGAGGGGAAACTGTGGTCTGGATGTATTGTATGAGAGAAGACTGTAATTTCAACTAAGAAAGAGAGAGAGAGAAAAAGAGAGAGAGAGAGAGAGAGAAAGAAAGAAAGAAAGAAAGAAAGAAAGAAAGAAAGAAAGAAAGAAAGAAAGAGAGAAAGATACAAGAAGACAGCTAGTGTACTTAACTGGGCTAGAGTCCTAGAACTGAACCCAGAGCCTCTTACATGCTAGGTAAGGAAGGCCTCTATCCCTGGGCCAAAGTCTATATAGATTTATGTCAGGAGTACAAGCATACTTTCCCAATTCTGTAGTATCCCATCATCTCATCCAACCCTAAGTTGCATTAGGGTTAAAACCATAGAATTAAAGAAAATTTATAGTCTGAAAATTATGTCTTTGTTTTTTTGTTTTTTTTTAAATTTAGAATCTTGTAAGAGCTGAATGTGGCAGTTCATGATCACAGTCCCCTCACTTGGGAGGCAGGACAGGATTTAAAAGAATTCAATGACATGTACTTACCAGTGGCTTTGTAAGCTGTTTCTATACCTGAGCCATTAGGAGCAATGCAGCCCTGGACATCAGAATGTCCTTGCAGAATAGCATATTTGCTTCCTTTGTGAATATGCCTAGGAAAGGAGCTGCTCTGTTGTATGATGGTCCTATTTATAATTTCCTTAAGGACTTCCATGCTGCTTTCCATAGTGTCTGCACAATCTACAATTTCAGGGACAAGTGTACATACAGACTTGCCTTTTTCTATAATTTCAGGGACAAGTGTATATAAAAACTTGCCTTTTTTATAATTTTAGGACAAGTGTACATACAAACTTGCCTTTTTCTGTAATTTCAGGACAAGTGTACATACAAACTTGCCTTTTTCTGCATCCTTGTCAATGCAATTCTCCTTTTTATTAAAAATAGATAAATAAATAAAACATCAGAAGAAAAAGAAGTAGAAGAAGTTGAATCTCTAATTGGTGTCCTTGGGACACTTGACAGTATTTAACGAAAATGTTCACATTATAAAATCAGTGAATAAAGAAATAAAGCAAGAGCATATACAGGAAATGAAGGAAGGCAAGGGGGGGATACAGGAGAAAAAGGAAGTAAGATGAATGAGGATACGGAAGAACTGTAGCTTTGAAACACTAACCTGAGAAGTAGAGGGGAAAAAAAACCCAAATAATGAGTGGGATAGCCTCATGAAAGCTGGACAGTGAACTGTGTGAGGTGACACAGTCCACCAAGACAGGCTTGAAATTTAAAGCCAATCATGGCTACACAGTGAGATGGTATCACTAGGGGATGGGGGATGGAGGGGTACTGAAAGAAATGAAATAGTGTATCTGAGAAAGTTGTGATTCATAATAACAGAAGAGTGGATGAAGAGCCTATGAAAATCTTAATGATACCAAGGAAACTTTAGTAATAGGTTTTCTGCCCCCCATAAGAAGTTTCTCCACTAACTCAGTAAGCCAGATCAAGCCGAATTGAAAAAGTATAACAGGTACATTGAACAAAGTAACTCCCAGGCGGGTTCTCTGGTCTCTGAGATCCAGCCCAGAGAAGTTATGCGGGACAGGAAAGTTTTATAGATTGTAGGCAAGGGGTGACGACACCTACACGGAAGCTGGGTCTGTGCCCAAGAAGGGCCAAAGCGGAGCCCTTAGACGGGGACTTGAGTGGCTGGTGGCGACAGTGGCGGACATTACAATACTCGACAAGAATTCAAAATTGGGCTTTTGGTGCCTTTCCTTTGTTGGGAGACACTCTGAGCTGGCGGGGGGGGGGGGGGGGGGGGGGGGGTGGAGAGAAAGGCAGGAATGGGACTTTCCCTGACCGTTCAGGGGCGAGTCCAAGGCTCCAACCGAATACTGAGTGAGGGTCCTGGGGTCATTGACCTCTCTGTAAAAGGGCAGCGGCAAGGAGTGTTGAAACAGAACGGAATCTTGAAGGGTCGGGCTGAATCTGATCCAGCACTTGCTTGTAGAATCACTTTCACATTGGAGAACCACTTTCAGATCCTACCAGACCACTTGAATCCCAACTCTCCCTGGGTCTCTCTGGCTAGTGCTGGCGCCAAAGCTTTAGCGTGGTTGGAAATCAGTCAATGAAAGAAAACCCGCAGAGAGCATCAACATGAAATTTCCCTCTGGAAAGGAAACCGATGCTCACAGGGGGCAGTGACCTGAAATGGGGCAGGTGTCTTTAAAGCTCAACACTGCCAGGTGGGGCAACTTCTGGTTTTAACTGTGTTCCAGTCTCTTTTCCGACTGTGATGTTCTGTAACCTGAATTTGACAGGGGAAGTGAGCAGCCTGCTTTGGAGGGCTTCCATTAAGTCCAAGCAACAGACTATTAACTTTAAAATGCCTTACACACATAATTTATATTTGACATTCTAACCCCCTTTGGAGTAGAAATAGGAGGGTGTTTCGTGTGAGTCAGATTCACAGTTAAAAGACAAAAGGTCAAAATGCACATGAGACGCCTAATAACCCTGGAGACAAAGTTTCCTTTTCTTTATCAGGAAACCACTCTTAAGTACATAGAAATTTGGGAGTGGGGAGTGGGGGGGGGGGCGGTGGCTTAGCCAAGCTCCCTGTTCACATGCAAAGTAAATGCTTTGCGAGAGGAAGGCTTTCTATAGAGCGCCCAAGTATTACCAAAGAAAAGAGCCAAGAGTAAGCTGGCATTAACATGAAAAAAAGTGCCCTGGCAGGGGAAAATGAGGGAGCATTTCTGTAGTTCAAACTCACTCATTTTGAGAAATCAGTTCCATTTGCATTTAAATGGACATATTAGAATACCACAAACCAAGGGAATATACTTTGTAAAATGTTGACCATACTTTATTTTAGTCTCTAGAGGTCTATCCAAATACATTAAAAAAATATTTATTCTATGTGTATGAATGTTTTAGGGTACATATATGTATCTGTACTGCATGCATGCCAGGTATCCTTGTAAACCAAAAGAGGGTGTTGGGTCCCCTGAAACTGGAGTTACAGATGTTATGAGCTGCCGTGCGGGTGCTGGGAACCAAGCTCAAAATCTTTTTCTTGAACTTTCATTCCTTTCTGATCCCAGGTGGTAAGTTCATGATCTGTTCATTTGCTGTGGTCACCAATGCCTACATTTCTCGAGGAAGTAAGCTTGATTGACTTTCCTCTCTACCCAGCCCAGATGTGAGATCAGTAACATAAGCAATGACTGCCACCTGGAAATCTTTTATCGGTGCCTCCAAAGAACTAAACATTTCAGAAAGCCTGCTTCTATTTCTCATAATTTGGGAGCAGTTGACTTCCCTGAGACAAAATTGGCTTCGCTCAAGTCAAAGGTAGTCCCATCCATGTGTGGCGGGCATGCAATCTCAGATGACATCGGCAGAAGATAAAGGAAAACTTGTATTTCATGTTTCTTTGCCCACTAAGAGGCACAGCATCCTCTGGCCACTGCTGTGAGCATGAAGAAAACTCCTTTTAGGATGGGAGGAAGGCTGTTCCACCTTTGAAGCTACTTGTGTGAATCCGTGTCCTAACGACTTACTTTGGAGTTGGAACTACTGAGTTAAGTGGTCTGATGAGCAATTTGTACTTCAGGGACCAAATTCTTCAAATCCACCAGTGCTCCATAGGCACCGGGCACAGGGAATCTAAGCATTATATATATGGGCTACTGTGTGTGCAGCCCCCCCCCCTTCTCCAGCGCTGGAACATGTGATTGATCCAAGTGAGCTCAACTTGTAGAAATGATTTAATTCCCATAGACTTGACTCCTTATCTTCAGGCAACTGAAGTTTCCCGATTCAGCTGCCACAGGGGGTCTAAATTACCATTAGAATGCCAGGCTAGCCTCTAGCTTTGTATAAATAAAGGTCCTTTTATGGAAATTTGTTTTACATTTATCCAGCTTAATTCTTCTTTTAAATTGAAACCCGAGGACACAGCGGTCTAGAGACAGAGATAGGGCAGAGCTCTGAGTTGTGCTGGACCTGCTGCCTGGGTGCGTGGAGACAGCACCCTGTGCTCCACCAAGTCCCTTCCCAGAGGCTCATGAGCCTGTTGCAAGCATTATGTTGGGTGCTTGTGGCAAAGCGCTGAAAGATGCCACAGCTAAGAAGGCTGGGTACCGGCATTTCTCCCTGTGGCTATTACTCTTGTGGTGAAGACACCCAAGAAGATCAAAGCCCAGCAAAGGGTTTAAGAGCGAAAATCAAGGTCAGCATGGCTGTCTGGTAGGAGGAGGCCATCCTGTTATATTATCTCTAGCCCTCTTTTCTTAAGTACCCAAGTAGCTTTTTTAAGAACACTATGTTGCTGGAGGGCTTCTCTCCAGGTTCCCCAAGCCCCGCAGTCCCACAATTCACTTATAAAATAATCACTCAGACGCTTATATCACTTATAAACTGTATGGCCGTGGCAGGCTTCTTGCTAACTGTTCTTTTATCTTAAATTAACCCATTTCTATAAATCTATACCTTGCCACGTGGCTGGTGGCTTACCAGAGTCTCTACATGCTGCTTGTCCTGGCGGTGGCTGCAGTCTCTCCCCTCCTTCTTCCTGTTTCCCCAATTCTCCTCTCTCTTTGTCCCGCCTATACTTCCTGCCTGGTCACTGGCCATCAGTGTTTTATTTACATAGAGTGATATCCACAGCAACACTAGGTTAACCATCACATTTTGATGAATAAAATCTGGAAGGACAGGCTGATCTTTATTATATGCCAGATCCTTATGAAATACCTGAACTTCCTTTTGGGGACTACTGCCAAACAAATCTATAAGAGGCTTTTCAGTATACCTCAAAGCACACATGGTTCCTTTTCCCTTCCTCCTTGAATCCAGACATCACTGGCTGAGTTTCAAAGAATTCTGAGACACACATGACTAGTTAGTTCTTCTTTATCACCTCCCTGCTCACTCATACATCTGCACTGAAGTCAGCGTCTCCA
>NW_023505500.1:0-12000 GCF_004664715.2 Peromyscus leucopus | reverse complement strand
AGAGCTTATGTTAGAAGCACTCTGTAGTTTCAAATGGCTGATACTTTAACCTGAAGTTGGATACTAGAACAATAGAAGGTGGAGAAAATACTCTTTCTCTTTCTGGAAAGGCAGAAACTGTTCCCTTAGGTGGATCCCGCCTGTCTGTGATCGGGCCCAGTGACCTCCAGATTCTCACAGTAGTCCTGCCCGGCCCAGGTTTTCTCTGTCTTTCGAATCACTCCACACACTTCATCCCAAGTTCCCAAGCAAAAACAAATGCCTTTTTCTTCTCATAATTTAGCCCACAATTCTTTTTGGAACCCGTGTTTGAGAGTTGGAAAAGCAACACGCCATACTGTGTCCCTTTACAGATGGTTCCGTGTGGATCGCGCTCGCACGCGGTCGCTCTAGTCCTGCCACACTGAGAATTTTCACCAACAACTTCTACACTGCCTCAGACGAACGAACTCGGCCGGGCCTCACTATGAAGCTTTTTTTTTCTTTCTTTCTTTCTTTGGACGTCCGCAGTGTCATTCCTGTCTGCCTTCCTTTTCCAAAGGTACAGGAAATAAATTCCCAAGGTGCTTCCAGCAGCGCGGCCTTGTGGTCCTAGCTCTGCCAATGGCGTGGCCGCTCACTACCTTCTCCTTTGAATTGAAAAGCCCCCTTCCTTCCATCTGGTGGAAAGTTCACCACCTAGACACCTTCTCTCCCAAAAGGTAGCAACTGCCCACTCACTCTCAGGGCCACATCCAAGCGATAAAATTTATGGATGAGAAGTGGCTAGCCAAGAACGTCCCTGCTGTCTGCTGGGGGCTTCGGCCCAGGCTGCTTTCTCCCAGAAGCAGTGAGCGTGGGCAATAGTCAGCAGTGCACAGCACACACAACTCCGGGACCTAGACCCTAATCTTGAAGTTTGAGGAGGCCGGCTAGAAAGCAGTAGAAAGGAAAGGTCGGGAGGCCGCTGAGCCTACCTCCGGGGCCTCCAGGCCTCCCCCAGGTCCCTCTGCTGCCTGCCGCCGCCTCTCCTCATTCCCCGCGTGCGTCCAGACTGGAGACACTCCTCCGTCTGCGCCCAGAAGTGTGGGGGCTATGCGGCCTGTCCCAGGTCAGTCGGTCTGAGAGATTACACGGGCCCTGGCCTGTGGGGTGCAAAGCAGAACTGGAGAATCTGCACAGAGGGCCGATTAAAAGTGTTCAAGTCCCCCCCCCAAAAAAAAAAACAATCCAAACGCACCTCGCGAGCACCCCTCGGTTTTTGCTCCTAATCAGTCTCATTCCATTTAAAGTCCTTGCTAGGCCAAAGTCAAAGCTTTGGAGCCGGCTTTGGCCAATCTGGGGGCACTGGAGGGACCGGCGTCTCCTTTCCCACTTACTAGCTGCTTCCCTCCCGGTTCCAGACAAACTAGGGCAGCGGACTGGTGAGTTTCGCCTGCCCGGAAAGAGCAGGGGGTGGAGGAGCCCTACCTGGCCAGCTCGAGCCTCTCGGAGAGCTGGCGCGATCCCCCAGCGCCCGCGGAGCTGCAGCGGCGGCGGAGCTTCGGGCGGCCCACTCTGCGGCCCTCCGGTTTGTCCCTTGCTCCCGGAGCGGTCCCCGGGCCCCGCGCTGGGCTCGCCGGCGCTGACTGGCCTAAGGGAGTCACGTGCAAGGGCGGGGGGCGGGGGTGAGCGTCGGTGGGCTGCACCTCCGCCCGGCGTCCTCCAGCCGGGCTGTTCCCAAAGCTCCCCCAGCAGGCAAAGTCCATGCGCGCAGATCTCGGAGAACTCGAGCGCTCAGTACCGGCGCCGGGCTCTGCACAGCCCGATGTTCGGGCGGTGTGCTGCTCCGCCAAGGATTGTTTTATTCTCTAGTTCCTTCTCTTTTTCTCCCACCCTCCGTGGTCCACGTCCAGCCGCGGTGGGCAAGGGGCGGAGCTGGTAGAGGGGAAGGTGACCTCGTGGGCTGGGCTCTTGGCGCTGGTGGGACACTGGGTCACCAGGGGTACCTGGCTGGCCTCAGATCTACCTGGCCCTCGAAAATGCACTCGGGAGAGGGTCAGGAGGGTACTAAAACCCGAACTGGACCTGAAGGTCGGCGCCTAGAGACCCAAGTGTCCTTTTCTCCTTCCCACCAGCCCGTGGGAGACTGCAAGGCGCCGAGAACCCGCCACCAGCCCAGGCGGTTTATGTATTTATACAAAGTGCGCACCCCTCGCCACTCTGCTTCCAACGCCTGTGGCCTCCAGTCCCTTCTCATCTGGTCCCTTGTTCTCTCAGCAGCCCCCAGCGGCTGGGGTCCAATCAAAAGGACGAAGTGGGGGTTGCGGAGCCTGTCTCCAACGTTAAAGCCCATCTAGGGCTTTAGTCGTCCCCCCCCCCAGAGTGGGGGCAGGAGGGTGTCAGACCTGAGTTTGGAGTTGGCGTCAGGGCCTGTAGGCCCTGGCGCAGCGGGGCCGTGAGGGAAGAGTCCCTCAAACAGGTCTAAAGGTTAATAGAGCAATCACAGGGCCCTATTACCGCGTAAAAATAACCCATCGATTACCACAGCCTTCAGCCGCAGATAACAACTCGCTTGGTGGCTCTCACGCTTTGGGCTAAACTTTTTTTTTCTTTTAAGGCCGCCTTTCTCCTCCCAAGCACAGGTTTCTCATACAAGATTAGAGGGGTCAGGAGGGGGGCGAAATACCACCCGGTAAGAAACCTGCGCAAGCCAGAGAAAGCTCGGGATGGCACCCGCTCCCCTGGTTGGAGACCGACCGCAGATTGCCATTGCCGGCCAGTGCCCAGGCACCCCAGGCGTAGGGACAGGCGGGACGCTGAGCGGATTGAAAGGAAAAACCCGTGGGACCTTGGCCAACCCGTGGGATCTCAGGAAAATCCCAGAGGAAGGACTGAGCGCGGCTGCGCGGGGGGAATTCTCTTTTTCAAACCAAAGGGGCCGAGGTCCAGAGCGGCTGGAGAGGAGGAGAGGAAACTGAGGCCCGCAGGGTTGCTGAGCTGCTGAAGTACTGTGCTCTGGTCCGATTCACCGACTTCGCCCGCCCGGGTGCCGCCAGGTTGAGAGCCCTTTGACACCCCAGAAGCTAGGGCCCCAAGACTAGGGTCCCTTCTCTAGGCCACCACCACCCCCGTCCTGGACAGAATCAGGCGCTGCAGGTTCGAGGTCTGGTAAGTTTTGATCTGAGCCTCTCAGATACACGAAAAGAAGGGTATGGCCCTTGCTTTCTTTACAGGAATCCCCAGCCACGCGGTGAGCAGGAGAGACTCTGAAGCCAAAGGCCGGCGGCCTGCGGAAGAAGAGTCTCTGTCTCTGTCTCTGTCTCTGTCTCTCTCTCCTTCCTCCCCCTCTCCCACTTGTGTGCCATAGGTCTCAGATCTGCCTTTCTGGAGCGACCCTCATAGATCAAAATGTGCTAAGCTTGGGGACCAGGCCCAGCATTTTTGGTTTTGTTTATCATCACGAAGCTTGAAGCTTGAGGTTTGGTGTCTGGAGGAGCAGCCATGTGGCACTCCTCCGGGTCCCCAAGGTCTCTGGCCGCTGCCAGGGACACATTCTTCTTGGTGTAGGATGGGCCTTAGCAAGGCAGTGTCCTGAAGCCTTCACCACTCCACATCAGCCTTCCTGAAATTCAGCTCCTAAGGTTGTAGAAGGGGGTGCCCCGCTGGTGATGGAGCTCATTTGGTAGCGTGCTCAGCCTAGCAGGCAGGAAGTCCCGTGTTTGCCTGGAGATGGTTGGAGGCATGCCTGTGATTCCAATAACTCGGGAGGCTGAGGCAGGCGGATCTTTGAGTTTGAGGCTGGACAGCCAGGGTTACACAAAGAAACCCTGTCTCGAAAAAAAAATAATAAATAATAAAAGGAGAATGCCCTTGAGTTAGGCTGGGGATATTGCTCCCAGTGGTTGTTAAGAGACTCGGGTGGTATCTCTAAGAGAGTCGCGTGATTCTTAGCTCTTGCTGCTGGCTAACAGCTGGGGATCTCCTAGACCACTTTGCCCTCCCAAGCCTCCAGCAGGCCATCTCCTGCTGGCCGAAGAGCTGCGAGCCGAAGGGCCCCAGACAATTCTCTGACTCCGCAAGGCGCCTGGGATAGAGACATTTGTTTCAGTTTCCTGTGACTTAACCCCACACTTTGGGTCGCACACACCAAATTTCTCCTGGTGTGTGGGCTGAGAGTCAAGTCAGACATGTTTCTTGGGCGCCTTTGGTTTTGCTCTGGTTCCTTCTCTCGCCCTCTCTTTGCCTCTGACCCTTCAGTCGCTCCCTTCCTTTGCTGGAACCAGGGAACCAAGGCGACCTCTGTGCGTTGCCAGGAGCGGGGAGCATTTCAAGGCCCTTGCAGGCTGGAGATGGAGGGGCGTTATCGGCTGCTTCGAGAGGTTCCCAGGCTCCTCTCAGACTAGGGAGGCCTCTGGAGAGGAGGGGGCTGGGCACTCTGAGGAGGTTCAGACTGGCTATTTTAAGGAGGATGTCCCTGGGATGGCCCGGGAAGGATGGCCCAACCCCACTCTCATCCCCCTTCCCGCTTCCCTTTCCCATGATCTATGGGCAGAAACGTTCCGGCTCACCTTCCATCTTTTTAGATCTCTTTGCTCATGGGGGAGGTGGCGTGTCTGAGATTTTTCCATAATAAGATGGACTTAGGAGGTTTTCCATAATAAGACGGACTTAGGTGAGCTGTACTCTTCAATAATCCTTGCAGCACCAAAGACTACATTTATTTCTCGCTCTGTGAAGGATCCTGAGACTTAAGCGCATCTCTGAGCTAGCAGAAACGAAACTATAGTATAGGCTGAACACGACCGAACAGAGGAATTGAACTCAAATTCCCTCGAAGAAAAAAAATAAACAGCAGATGTTGGATTTCACACAGAGACCAAGGGCGGCCCTCTCCCTCACGCTCCCACCCCAGAGCCGGTCACCAGCGCGCGCTCTCCGGGACTCCTGCAGTTTGGTTTTAAACAGTGGGCAACGTCGAGTCCAGCGCCACAGTGTCCGTGTTTCTGGAGGCGACTGCCTACCCGAAATTCGGCGGGAATCGATTCACAAGCCACACAGTGAGAGAAAAACGAGTTCCGGAAAGAATCTGAAGCTTGGACAGTTTCCAGTGTCCTCAATCGGAAACGGAAGCCTACGGAAGTCCACCTTGGCTCCACAGAACGTACACCCCAGATGCAGAGGTGCCCCTGCAAAGGCGCTGGGTTCGATGTGCACAGTGACCCGCGCCAAACGAAGGCTGTCTCCTGTCCTCACACGTCCTGGAACTCCCCAGTTCCCCGGCGGAGCCTGAAGCCACAGACCACAGACCTCATCTCCCTCCCCTCTGTGCCTGTCAGCCCGCGCCGAGAGATCCCTGAACAAGCCGAAAACTCGAAGTGAGCAGCTAGGTGCACACCATCCTATTCAAAGAAGAATGAAGAACCAGTTAACCAGAAAAGCCACCACGCACTCTTCCCCCTGCCCTGGCCTTCGGCACATGGATTCCAGGTGGAAGAGGAACGGACATGAACTCCCCATTCCTACAAACCCCAGAACTAGCCCCGCACCCAGGGTCCGACCTTGAGGTGCCACCCCAGGAGGAAGTAACCCTTTAGGAACAGTCTCGCTTTTTAAAAGAATATTCAGTGTTGCAAACCGAAGCCGCGCCTTCCTCACAGACCTCGGAAAATGCTTCAGGTACTTCCAATCTGAAGACCAGTTAGTGGCACATTTTACAGTCACTTCTAAAATTACAGGACACTCTCCTATTTTATTTTCTTTGGGAAAACAACATCGCCAAGCAAGAATGGGAAGACACAATTATCCTTGTCGTCTTTAAAACGACCCGGAAAGGTTGGGACTCAAATTCTAGGTGGCTAAGTGTTTGTGGAAGCAGCCCGTCTCCAATCGAGATTACCATCTTCTTACTTCTTAATATTCTAATAGCAGCTGTAAAATGCTTTTTGTAACAGTCGTTTTACTTTTTAATCTCTAAATTTCCTTTATTGCGTCTGACATTTAAACATTCAAAATCAATTAGAACAAGATCGTTTGTGTCTCATAGGCTAAGAAAGCCCGAAAAGCTTTGTGTAAAATTTTTTGCTAAGTGTGTGGACCATGCCAGAGGCTCTGTGAATGGCAGAGTGATCTTCAGTCTGGAGTCCCAGTCTTGGCATCGGGTCTGGGAGCCCAGAGCTGTAGTCCTGAAATAGACTTGCTGACACCCCCTCCTCCCACAGACCCCTTTCTTCCAGCATCCCCCAAAGTCACCTTTACCCTTCCTGGAGAAGGGCATCGAGCCTGTAAGCAGAGAGGGAGCTGCAGACACCCACTGGATTCCTTGAGGGTCCCAGTAAGCATGTTCGCCAGAGACAACAGGCTCTGGCTGCTGTCTGTGCGAGCCGGTCTTTTGGAGATCTAAGGTGTCACCCCTTTGATACTTTTGGTGACCTGGCGCCCCAATTCGTTCATGTATGGGATCTCTTTCTCCCTCATTTATACTTTTGAAGTCGCCCAGGGGTAGTATTGTAACCAAACATAGTTACCATTAATTCCCTATGATATTAAGCATCCGTTCGATTTATCTTTAGGTCTTTTGTCCCTAGGCTAGAATTCGTTTGTTTCTAGTTGTTGACACACCATGTTCCCATCACCACACCCTCCAGAAAGTAAGCCCTGTGAGGTGAAAACTGAAGTTGATGCACAGTAGGTGTTCAATGAGTGTTTACAGAATGGTTGAATTTGAAGAAGAAGAAAGAAAAGAGTTTGTGGTTTGTTCATTTGTTTTGTTTGAGGCAGAGCCCTGCTGTGTAGACCAAGCTGACCTTAAACTCACAGAGATGTCGCTCTCTCTGGCTCTGCCTTCTCCTGCCTTAAAATCGCGTACCATCAGGCAAGAGGGGATGTTAATACCATCTCTGATGTTGCTGGGGAGCACAACTCTTTTCAAAAGGTCTGGTCCTTGAGTAGTACACAGCCTTCCCACCCAGTCCCAGAGGAGGACCCAAGGACAGATCTGCAGAGGGCTGATTCAGCCCTGGTAGCACAGATTGCCCACCAAAATCTAGGCTATAACTCAGGAAACAATAGAAGCCCTGAGATGGTTCAGAAGAACGGATGCCTGGGCGTAAATTGGATGCTGGAAGCCGGGTTTAGCCGGGGAAGCTAGCTAGGTACCACCACAGCAGCAATTGGCAGGGAGGTGTTGGGAATCCTAGAGAGGCAACCCGCCAAGGAGGCTGCTAGGTGTGTGACATCTCAGGAGGTACCCGTATCCACAAATCCTGGAGGAACAGGGGACTGTCAGACACCAGGACAGGGGAAAATTGAAGGGTGGGGAGACCAGACACAAACAAGAGGGAGAGAAAGGGAGAGAGACTGAAATAGAGCCGGCGGAGACCAGGAGTGTGTGGGGGAGGCCTGAGGGCCAGGGCCAGGGCTACAGGAAGCCCAAAAGAGATGGGTTCATTTCATTCATCAAATCTACCTTTCTGGGATACTGTTGTATGTACAGAACTTAGAGGGGTAGCAGTTTGGTGTTTTCCTGGACAGCTTCTTTCCATAAAACGAAGACAGATGAGAAGAAACATATCGAATAGGAAGAATGTCAAATGGCAGATACAGTGTGTGGAGGTTTGGAGGGGTGGACGCTTGGGACACACAGACACAAAACTACCCAGAAGGGTTAGGGTTAGGCTAAAGGAGGGGACCGTCTCAGGCCAAAGCTACACAGGACTGGCAAACTCCTCTCTTCAGACTCTACAGCTGCACACCAGCAACCCCCACCCCCCGGACTCCCAACACAGGACAACCCGGACCTGATGTTTGCAACCCCAGCCTGGACCTGCTTCGGAACAGGCGGCCTCCCCTTCACCCCAAGGTGGCCGGAAAGAACGCCTGCCGACCCCAGCACCCTTCACCTCACCCGCGGAGCCAGAGGTGACCCGGAGCCAGAGAAGACGCCCTAGCAGGCGCCGAGTCGTGGCGGGCCCGGAGAGACAGGAAAGTGTCAAGGAAGCCCGCAGCCCAAGTGCAAAAACAGCCGTCTGAACCGGCAGCTTCTGACTCAGGCCCAGTCCCAAGCTGGGGGGTTGGGGCGCGAAGGGGGCTGGAGGTAACGCTGTCTGGGCAATGACCAAGCACTCCCGGGCTGGCCCTTCCAGTCAAGGACCAGCCACAGAGCCTTGCCTGTTCGCTTCCCCCTCCCTCTACAGCGGCAGGTGCCCTCCGAGCGGCCATTCCTTCCCCTCCGGGACTCCGGCGCCTCTCAGCTGAGAAATAATCGCCACCTTGCTTCTACAGAAGGCAGAAAGGGAGCATGGAGTCTGGACGACTAGGGCTTCGGTTGCTGCGCAGTTATGGGTTTTTTTTTAACTGAGTCAGTACAGACAGATGAGCCTTCCTTACACCAGGAGACTCACACAGCATCTGGTGGCTGGTTTCAACTTTTCCTTCCTTGGTTAGATGAGGACAGGGTGTGCTCTCCTTTAAGTCTGAGATGCTAATGAATAAAAAATTGCTAAGACACAAGAATTTGAAGGGGAAAGAGCCAAGGAGCAAAGAAAAGGATGCTCACCTCCAGGCAGCTGCCTCTCCTTCACATTTCATTGAACACAGAGAGTAGGACCTTTCCTTGGGGAGAGGGCAGGGTCCAGATCTGCCTCCCAGGAAGTCTCCAGAGAGGCCCACTTCCTGAAGCCACATTGCTTTCCGGTGGGTGGGGCGGAGGAACGCAGCGCAGGTAGGAACTTTCTTATGCCGTATGCGGCCAGTCAAGAGAACTGATTCCTCAATAAGCATACACAAGACTAGTTTACTCCAAAGCTGATTTCCCTACCCTCCTCCACACCACATGCTGCATTTTGTTAGGGACATGTCATGCTCGCCCTTTCTTTTGCAGGTTGTTCAGCCGCTCTGCTGTTGGCAATGTACATCGGAATAGGAAGGGCTTTGTTTATTGTGTTTGTTTATTTATAAATAACTTATAATTTATAAATAAATCATAAATAGATAAATCAAATTATATGAATATATATTTGTGTGTGTGTAGCCCTGGCTGTCCTGGAACTCGTTCTCTAGATCAGGATGGCCTCAAACTCAGAGATCTTTGCCTGCCTTTGCCTCTCAAAGGATTAAAGGCATGTGCCTCCACTGCCTGGCATTTAAAAAAATTTTTTAAAACAAAATATTATCCAGGGAGGCCTCAAATTTGCTTTGGAATTGAAGATAGAAGATGACCTTGAGCTTCTGATCCTCCCGCCACCCTCCCCGATTCAGAGTCCTAGAATTACCAGCGTGAGCCACCACACCCAGATTTATTCTCAGCTGGGTTTGAACCCACAGTTTCATACATGCTAGGAAAACACTCCAGTACTAGCTGAGTCACATGCCCAGCTTCCCAGTGTTTTGTTTCTTGTACCAAAAAGCATCACCGGTATCTTAAAAACCTCCAGGTTTGTTCATAATTACTCCAAACTGGGAAACTCAAGCGAGAGATAAACTGCACACTCATCCATGCAACAGAACGGCGTTCAGCAGCAAAAAATGGATGAATTGCAACAGCACCTAAGGACGTGAATAATCTGAATCGTGTCCAATGCCACAGAAGAAGACTCAAAGGACTGTATTTTAAGGACCATTTGTGTAAGACATTCTGAAGGAGAAAACCATAGCGGCTGAAGACAAATCAGAGGCAGCCAGAGTAAGACAGAGTTACATGAAGGCGTGGGGCCAGAGCAGAAAATTAGGAGCGGTGCTAGAACTCTTCTGATGTCTTGGTTGTGTTGGTGTTTACAGGACGGTGTGTTCAGCAACACACATGGAACTGTATGATAAAAGGAGGAGGTTTACAATATGGAGAGAATGTGTCAATAAATCTGACAGTGAAAAGCAGGAGAGAGAGAGAGAGAGAGAGAGAGAGAGAGAGAGAGAGAGAGAGAGAGAGAGAGAGAGTTAGGGAGGCAAGATAAAATTCTTCAGTCCCCCCTCCTCTCTGCCTGATTCTCAGTCTCCAGGGAGCTTCACACCCCTGGTACATGTTTGACTCCCACTTCCAACACTCCAGGAGAGTGATTTAGATACACAGAAGCTCTGGACTTCTCTCTAAGGGATGCAGACTCCAGTGTTGGTCCTCACTCATTGCTCAGCCTGGCTGTACAGAGCTGGCTCCAGGGTTCCACCCTGGATGTGACACCAACATGTCTCTCTCTCTCTCCCTCTCTCCCCCTCTCTCTCTCTCTCTCTCTCTCTCTCTCTCTCTCTCTCTCTCTCTCTCTCTCTCACACACACACACACACACACACACACACACACACACACACACCAAAGCAAACAGTATAGAGAAACAGCAGAAGCCAGCAAGTGCAGCCTCACTTAGTCTACAGTCCTCAGGCACTACTTCTCAGGACTACTTCTCAGGTAGTCCTCTGGGCTACCTGAGAGGACACTAGAGCTGGAAGCCTGGGCAGGCAGCAAGACTGTTTTTGTGCCTCTAAGTTCTAAGTAAGCCAAGTTCAAAGCTTGAGGGAACGGCAGGTTTTCTACCTGCCAGCATCACTGAATGGGTCAAGAAAAACCCCTGGGACCTTAGCATTTCCAGTACAAGATAACATCCCACCCTCATGCCCTGTCACTGCCATTACACTCAGGTGACGTGTATGAGGAAATGTACCCCAAACATCCCAAGCCCCCCCCCCCCAAAAAAAAACATTGTGTTTCCTGTTAGAAATGAAGCCGTCTGGCCAGGTCAGTTTCTGGGCTGGGGTAGTACCTGGTCCAAGCTTCTAGAAGGGTTGCTAATGAAGCCATAGGAAAATAAAAAGGTGAGGTGGGAAAGAAATGAGTAGTGAAATGGATGCTGGCGTTTGCAGCTGGACCACCCTGGCCCAGCCATGCATTGGAGAGATAAAAGGAAGGGCTCCCTGTGGGGCCACACCAGCCTCCACCTAGGAAGGCCTGTGCTGGGAGGCCTCCCTGGGGTGGGGTGAGGCTGACTACAAGGTCTACATGGATTTTCAGCCCAAGCTACATGGTAACAATTCCCTTACAGGAGCTGCTGTGCGCTAGACATGCCGCAGACTCTGTAGGTGTGATGACAAAGTCAAGTTTCCACCATCGACCTCTACTCATCAGTAAGAAAATGAGTCCTGTAGACAGAATAAGGAACAGATAAATGTGTGAGGGGCTAGTGTGTTCCCTTCTTGGGAGAAAAAGGAGTGTGAAACTGGAAATACTAAATAAATTCAAGGCACTCCCCCCATTCCTCTTGAGACTGAGTCTCATGTAGTCCAGACTAGCTTAGAACTGTGGAGCCGAGAATGGAGAATGACTTTGAAATTCTGATCCCCCTGCCTCCACTACCCAAGTGCAGGGATTACAGGCCATCACTGCTAATGTCTGGGGTCCTGCAGGTACAACCCAATGCTTCGGGTATGCTAAGCGAGCTCTCTACCAACTAAGTTACACCTCAAGTTCCAGGAGCTTCTTTTTAATGTGTAGGTGTTTTACTGACAGGCTCGACTTAGCCTACTCCATTTGTCATACGTGGGGTCATGATTGTACCAGCGTGGATGGTGCATGGACTGGATGTCCATGCGAAGAGCCCTAAGCTTGGCTCAGGTTTCCGTCACAGCTTGGTGGTGAGGCCTCCGGTGTGCCAGCGCCCAGTCTAGTCTCTGTTTCCCCACCTAAGCAATTTTGTAAGCAATTTTTAAGAACTGGGGAGCCGGATGAGGTGCAGTACTCTGCTGGAGAGAAGAGTGCCTGCCACCCGGCGGCGTGAGCACCGAGCAGCGAGCCTCCGGGGTGGAGGGGGGCGGGCTGCCTCCTGCCCCGTGTACCCGCCGCCGCCCGCGCTGCCCCGGCGTGATGGATGGCCGCGGAGCCGGCGGCCTGTCAGGTCTTATTGATGAGGTGCGCACTGACCGCCGCCGCCTAACCCGAGGCGGCGGGAGGCGAGCGCGGCCGGTGGGAGGGCGCAGACTCGCCGGCGCTCGAGGTCAGCCCCCGGCCGCCGCCAGCGCCCCACTGGCGCGCCCCGGCCCGGCTCGGGGCGCTGGAGGC
>NW_023505499.1:0-42000 GCF_004664715.2 Peromyscus leucopus | reverse complement strand
TATATAGAAAAATGAAGGTATATATATTAGCATGGTGATTTATGGATGCTGTCTTTAAAGATTTTTATCATTGTTCTTTTGGTAGCTTTTAAAATGGCTTTTCGATTTTCTAGAGGTTGGGGAGCACTTTTTCAACTCTTCATGTTTTGAGTGTAATAAATAACTTCTATCTTTTTGGTGTGGGAATGAACCCATGGCCTTGTGCATGCTCAGCATCTGTCTGCCCTGCAGTACTCCTCCTCTGAACTTTGGAGAAAAGTGTAGGGAAGAGAACAAAAGTAAAAACAGAGTAAGAGAAGAAACTTAGAACTCAACTAAGTAGGTATTGTTTTGGTTGTCTAAAAAATGAAATCTGTGACAATTTGTCTGGCTGTAGAGGGTAGTGGGGAAAATTTAGAGTGAATTTTGGAGATACATGGTTTTATTGTTTTTTAACTTTAGGTACAAAATTACACGGATGCTTTACACTGGTACCGTTATTCTCTGAAGTTGTATGAATGTGATCAAGAGGATCTGGATTTGGTCAAGCTGAAGAGGAACATGGCTTCCTGTTACTTACATTTGAAACAACTTGATAAGGTGCTTTAATTTACCTATTCTGTTTTCAGAGCAGCAGATAGTCTGTGCAGTGGCACATAGGTAGATGCAGTGCTTTGACTTTGTAGCTCCTTATGATGGCTGACAGTGCCCTTGTACATGAGGAAGGTCAAATGGACAGCTTCTTGATGTGTATACTGCAAACATGAAGCAGAACTTCCTGAAGGAGAGAATATTTGGAACTATTAATCCTCTACTTACTCTCCTTACCCTTTTACCATATTCTGAAAGGGTATGTGCTACTAGCCATCTGCTACATAGTCCTTTAAAACAGACTAGAATGGGAAGGTCTACATTTTTGTTAAACGTCATTGAGAGTAGATACTTGCATGAAGAAGCTAATCTTTTACTTTTAGGTTATTACCTTGTATTTATAACCACTCAAGAACAGTTCCGTGCATAACTCTTCATTAGGAAAAAATATAGAAGCTAAAAAATGAAAAAGGTTTTGTGAATGACAGAGCCTTTGTATTTCTAATAGCATGTGGGGCATTTCTTCCTTTGAACTTGACACAATGTGCACATAATCTGGGTTATTGGTTCTTAGAACAAAAAAATTAGAAGGACAGTATGGACTAAATTGAATATGAAGTTTTTGTTGTCTTTTAAGTTTTACTGTTAGGTTTCTGGGGAAATATATGAATAAGGGTAGTGATTTGGTAGATGTTTGAAGGTCTATGTATTATCAAGTTTCTCTAGAAGAACAGAACTAATAGAATGAATACATTCAACAATGGCTGTTTTCATTCTGGAGGCTGGGATTCTGGTATCTGCTCAGTATATGAGCTTGGGTGCCTCAGCAGCCCCAATCCGATTCTTAAGGCCTAGAAGATTTCTGAAGAGCCACTTGTCTTCAGTCCCCATTGGCAGGCTGAAGAAGCTGGCTTCTGATGGCACTGAAGGATGGCTGCAGCACTGGTAGTACAATGGTAAGAGCAGCAGAGTAGAAGCATTCATCATCAAGAAGCAAAAAGCTAGACCTTTGCACGGTCTTCGAGCTGGGCTACGGCCAGGAGGCACTGCTGTAAACTCTGTGGGTGGGGGATCCTCTTCCCTAACTTAGCCTTCCTGAAATACAGACCTGCCAGACCAATGTCTCCTAGTTAATTCTAGATCCAGTCAAGTTGACAACCAAAGTTAACTGTCATAATCTATCTTTGAAATGATATTTACATGATGGATGAAGAGGAGAAAAACAGATGAAGTTCATGTCAATGGCTACAAGTTCAGAAAATCACACATCAATGCCTTTTGCTAAAATAAAGGTTTTGTGGAGATTAAGAACAGAAAAATGTTAGCATTAATTGTAAAATTGACACAGCTTAGAGCCATCTCAAAAATTACAAGAAGGGCAATACAAACTGAGTAGGTCCAGTCTTGCTCTACAAGAAACACATTTTTTTATGATACTGGAGTTTGAGCTCAGGGTTTCACATATACTAGGAAAATGGCCTGCTACTGAAGCACATCCGTAGCCTGAAGCAGTACTTCTTAACATCTCCGACTAATGACAGGATTGGTTCTTGAGTTAGTGGAGACTGAACCTATAATTGGAGTTCAAATGTTGTTAGCAGTAAGGAGAAAATAGGCGTGCAGGAAACCAGTATGCTTTAATAGCACGTACTCCACGTGCAACTGTGTCATTTAAAGCCAGCTGTGTGAGGAAGCCAAAGGTTATTTTGAAATGTTCAAGGTAACCTTGTTGTTATTTAGCATATTTCTCACTTCATCCTTCCTGTCTTCTAGCAGACACTGTTTGGATACTTTGCACATGCAAAGAATACTTTCCTATGCAGAGGGAGGAAAAAGCCAGTCCATCAGTGTTTTGCTATTCCATCTTGCCATTGTCTAACTTTGCTAATTTCACTGTCTGCCATTTGATTGCTTCATTTGAGCAGTATGAACATTGCTGAGAAATTTTAGGAAACTACATTTATTGTATCTGCAAAAATTTTGTGTTTTATTTAGCTAAGTAGTCAATAATACTGTTGTCTTTCTTTTATATTCCTCACAGTCATAATTCTAAAACTTTTTTTGTCCTTAATTGCTACAAATCCCATTTCTCTTAGCAAAAGGTCTCTATATGTGATTGCTGAGCTTGTAGCCACTGACCTGAACTTCATCAGTTTTTCTCCTCTTTACCCATCTATCTTCTCTCTTATTTCAGAGAAAGAAGTACTTTTTCTGGTGACTGTATTCTGCACATTTCAATTCTAGTTCATAAATATTTCTCTACTATTTCTGTCTCCTTTCATTACAATAATTTTGAAGTGTTGTTTATTAAAATAAATCCTTCATCTTCAGTTCTCTTCACCATTGAGTTCCTCTGTCCCCTTTTTATTGCAAACCTTCTAACCCAAAAGAACTATATATATTTTTTATTACTTAATCCATTTAAAAGTATTTACTGAGTAAATACATGTTAAGTAGTGTTGGTATTGAGATACAATAATGAACAAATAGGGTAAAAATATCCTGACCCTGAGGAGTTTTTATTTCATCTGGAAAGATCATTTTTTACAGTATTATATGTTATAGATGTCAGCAGTTTTTGTGTAAAGAGCCACACAGCAAATACTTAAGATTTTTCAAGTCACATGGTCCCTGATGCAACACTCAGCTCTGCTCCTTCCTCTACCTAACAACTGCCATAGATAATACGTAAACAAGGCCCACAGTGTGCTCTAAGGAAACCTTTATGTTTAGGAATACTAAAGTTTGAATTTCATTTGATTTTCTGTGACATGAAATATTTGCCTTCTGATTCATTTCAGCCATCTAATACCAATAAAATTATTCTTGGTCTGTGGACTTTGCAAAAACAGAAGGTGTTTCAGAGTTTGCCAAAGACTGTAGTTTGTTGATCTCTGCTAATTAAATAGTGATAAGTACTAAGAAGAAAACCTGAGCAGGAAAGGGCAATGTTATATGATCACAAAATGGCTGTAAGAATTAAAGAAGCCACAAAGATAAGACTGCTTACTGAATATTTATCTTTCATGTTCTAGTTACATATTGTTTCTACCGACTATATAAAGCTCTAAATATCATACCTTCCATTACAGGACTGAAAAATGAGCTTGTGGTCACTGCACATAATCTAGTGGTATTCACTAGATGGCACTGTGGCTTCTCTTTGTACTTTAATAGCTCAATGATTTTGAAGGATTTTGTAATGATTTTATTGCCTTCCCTTCAGATACATCTGTATGGGTGTAAATGAAAGTCTTAATGAAATGTGAGGTGAAGATTAATTTTGGCTCAGCTGATGAAGTTAATACTGTAATAAACACCCAACTTAAGGTTTCAAGTCAACAAGTAATTGTTGACTGCTTACCCTGTAAATGGTACTATAGAATAAGTAGAAGATATACCTTACTTCCTTGTATAGATAGGTTTTAAAATATTATTTCAGAGACAAGATTTACATGTATAATATAATTATAAAGTAACAAAAGAGAGTTATAAATTAAGTATAAAATAGTATGGAATATCATATGGAATTAGAATATGAAGATAAGGACTATTTGTAACTATTCATTAAATGTAACATATAACCCAAAGCTGAAAGGGGCAACTGATATGTTAGAAGACAGTCATATCCAAAGGAACCTTAATACACTGAAATAAAGAAGCCATTCTTAAAAGATGGGGATAAACAGGAAACAACAAAACATCTTGTGCTGAATCCCAAAGCCAGCTGTAATATAAAGGAATGGATGAAATGAGGTTTTAACAGAAGCACATGTGCATCACTTGGGGCTTTTTGTTGTCTGTGAACTAAACAAAAACAATGTGAAGAAAGCTCACTTAAGTTAGATTGAATAAATAGAAACACAATCAGCTTTTTTGTATCTGTGCATTCTCTATCTATGAATGTAACCAAGTGCAGATCAAAAACACTCAGAAAACAAAGTCGGATTTGCATGACTTGTACAGACTTTTTTTTATTATTTGTTATATAATATGGTGAAGTAACTGCTTACATAGCATTTCATTGTAGTAGGTATTTGAAATAATCTAGAGATGATTTGGAATAGGAGGCTATGTATAGGTTATGTATAAGCAAGGAACTTGAGTATCCACAGATTTTGGTATCTGAAAGGAAGTAGGGAGCCCTTGAACCAATCTTCCACAGATACTGAGGGTGACTTTATAATGTATAGAAGGATAAAGTGAACACATCTCTCTTCTGCTCCGGTTAGAGCATATCTGAAGCATAATATTGTATTGTGGAATAATTTAAAGAAAGATATTGACAAGCTTAGTGTGCCAAGAGGAAGGCATTCAAGAACGATGAAAACACTAAGGCAACTCATTTTATGACTTGTTAAAAGGCAGTATGGAGTTTAAACTTGAAATAGGAAGACTTAGGGCATAAACAGTATAGTTCTTCCAATATCTGTGTGGCTACCAGTGAGAAAACATTTATGCAATGCTTGCTTCCATGGTTAAAACCTAAGAATGAAATTTTCAATCATCACAAGAGGACCCTATCTGACAATTAGAACTTGTCCAAAATTTAGTTTTTTTTTAAAGATATAATGAACTCCCTCTCTTGAAGGTATTTAAATACAGAAAGATTGGCCACTTCATCTTAATGTTATTGAGGATATTCACATCAGAAGAATTTCAAACATCAGGTCTCTCTCAACTGTATGGTTCTTACAATATAATTTAATAAATTCTAGTTTTGATAATATAATTTAGCAAATTTGATTCTGATAATATAATTTAATGAATTCTACTATGGTCAAAGAAGACTGTGGAGGACCATGTAGATTTTTAAATTTTAGAACTAAAGAGATCTCAAATGATTGCTATGTTCGTGAAGAAATAACTGTTTAAATATAATTTAAATATTGAAATATACTCATTTTATTATCTAATTAAATAATTTTGGCAAATATAAACCCCAGTGTACCTACTATAACAATCTGGATATGGAATATCTAGAAAATGCATTATGTAAAGGTTTTACTATTTTCTTTCTAATTAATCCCATCTCAATTCCCAGGTCCAAATAGTGAGTTATATGTCTTCTGTCACTATAGGTTAAATTTGTCCTTCTTTTTTTTTTTTTTTGGTTTGAGACAGGGTTTCTCTGTAGCTTTGAGCTTTCCTGAACTCACTCTGTAACCCAGACTGGCCTCGAACTCATAGAGATCCGCCTGGATCTGCTCCCAAGTGCTGGGATTAAAGGCGTGTGCCACCACCGCCGGCAAATTTGTCCTTCTTAGAGTTTCTATAAATTATCCATCCTACTATATATCAAAATTTATGCCTAGGCAGACATATTCAAGGAGGTTGGTATTGTAAATCTCTCGATATTGATAGTGTTATGTACTTTTCATTACTGTGTGATAACTTAACTGGTTTTGTACTGACAATATGTGTTTTTATTTATAGATGCTATATGCAAATACAATTTTACTTAAAATATTGTGGGCTAGTGCTAAGGTAGCATTTAGTGAGAAATTCATTAAATGTTTCACATAAATATATTTTAAGAAAATTATAATGTAAAAGCAAATATTCTATCTCTAGAAAATACTAAAACAAGTGTAAGATATATCCAAAGAGCATTTTAAAAGAAAACTATTTACCTGCAGAAATTTCCCATATATTGAGCAAACAGATAGTAGAAGGGACCCAAAAAGCCAAAACCATGTTCTTTGAAAAAACTAATAAAATGGGTAAACTTCTAGTAAGACAAACAAGGAATAAAAATGAGAGAAAGAAAATGAAAAATACGATGAGAATATTTGTATTTGAACAACTTTATGCATTAGCACATCTCTAGAAAAAATAGAATTTGCCACACTGAATAAGAAAAGAATCAGGAATATATAAGCAGTCCCATAAGTAACTATTAATGTAATTTAATCAATAGTTTAAAAATCCTCAAACAAGATCCAAACCCAAATAGTATATTTTTAATTTTATTAAACTTAAAATGAACCTATCCTCAATTAATTTTTGTGCACAATAGAGTATTGCTGACTTCAAATATGGTATATATGACAAAATTTGATAACATCTATCCTTCTTGCCTATAACTATGTAGTTATTAATTTGTAACTCTCCACCAATCTCCTCCAGTCCCTGGAAATCACTATTTTACTCTTAAATTCTTGAATTTGACTATTTTAGATATTGCAAAAGAAATAGAATCATACATTATTTGTTTATCTATGACGGTGTTATTTTGGTGAGTACAATATCTTTAGAGTTTATTCCTGTTATGACACATCACAGAATTTCTATTAAGACTGAATAATATTTCATTGCATGCACACATTTCTTTACCATTTGTCCATTAACGGACATTTATGTTGCCATATGTCTTTTGTTATTATTGAACAGTCTTTTGAATGAATAAAAAATACAGACAGTTGAGATTCTAATATTAGTTTTTATGGATAATAACCAATGAAGGAATGTTGGATTATATGGTAATTGTATTATTCAGGACTATCTAAAGGAACAGATCTGATAGTACAGATACACATACACACACTATACATATATACATATATCACACACACACACACATATATATATATATATACATACATACACACACACACATGCATACATACATACTAGTGGATTTAATAGAGTGGCTTACAGAATGTGGTCCAGGTAGTCCAACAAACAAAGATTCTCTCCCATTGTGTAGATTTCTTTTTTGTTTGAATGATTGTTAACTGTACAAAAGCTTTTCAGTTTTATGAAGTTCCAGGTGCTAATTGTTGGCCTTAATTTCCTTCTTCTGCATTTTGAACATCCAGCTTTCCAGCACCATTTGTTGAAGTTCCTGTATTTTCTCCATGCATGGTTTTATTTTTATTTTTCCTCTTTGTCAAGTAACAGTCATGCTTTTTTTTTTTTTGCCTCTTTGTCAGGTATCAGTTGACTGTAATTTTAAGTACTCAAGTTTGGGTTTTCTGTTTTATTCCTTGGTCTGCCTGTCTGTTTTTGTTACTATAACTCTATTATATATCTTGAAGTCTGGAATAGCAGTCTCTCCAGTGTTACTATTTTTTGCTCAGGATTGCTTTGGATATCTGTGATCTTTTCTGGTTTCATATGAACTTTAGGATTTTTTTCCTATTTATGTGAAGAATATTGTTGTATTTTGATTCAGATTGCATTGAATCTGTAAATTGCGTTGGTAGGATGGTCATTTTCAAATTATTAATTCTACTGATCCATGAACATGATGTGTCTTTCCATTTTCTAGTGTCTTTCTCAATCTCTTTCTTTTAAGATTTGAGTATTCACTGTAGAGGTCTTTCACCTCTTTGGTTAGGTTTATTCCAAGATATTTGATTGGCTTTGATGCTATTGTAACTGGCAGTGTGCCCATGATCTCTTTCTCAGTGTGTTTGTTGTTGTGTATGGAAAGGCTACTGAGTTTTGAAAGTTGTTTCTGTACCCTGCCATGTTGGTGAAATTTTTGATAGTTTCTAGTGGAAGTTTTTGGATCTCTGTGTGATAAATTAACCAACTTGTAGCATCTCAGAATACAGTGAAGGCAATCAATGAACTCAGTGATAAAATTGACGAGCTCCAGATGTGTAAAAATAGTCTACAAGTTTCTAAGTGTGCCATGGGAGAAAATCTTCTCTCCAGTAGCCACAAGGCTCAAGTTGTGGAAAATCAAACCAAGTACTCATTATAATTTGATTGAATTACAGTGAAAGTTCAAGACCCAGCCTTGGAGGGTGTTGGGGTTAAGGTAAGGGCATTAGTTCATAAAGAGTGGGATCCTGCAACTGGGGATGGGGATGTGTGGGATGATCTTATTGAGACTGAGAACATTGAACCCACAGATTCTCAAGGGTTTATCTCATCTGAGGAAGTAGTCTCTCCACTCTCAGCAGATGCTCTCCCACCCAACCCCTGAAATAGTGCCTTTCCCACCTTTGACTGACGAAATTAAACCTTCATTGTCTGCTAAACCAGCAGTGACTTTTACTTATGTCCCTTAGGACCCACCGATAGTTGCCTCTAGACCTATGGCAAGACTTAAGGCTAAGCAGGCTTCTAGAGGGGAGATTGAAAGTATAGTTCATGGATGATTTTAAGGGTGTGGGATAATGGTAAAGGAACATAAAGCATAAGATTGTTATTTGTTTGGGCCCACTGAATGGAGATACTAGGTTTCAACAGGGAAGCTCACACAGTTAACAAAAAGGTGTCAAAAGTTTGTTTGAATGGCTGGCTGAAGCATTTGTCAAAAGATGGTCTACTGAAAAGGAGATGGGCATGTCTTCATATCCTTAGCTTAGTGCTGATGAAGGAATTTTAAGGCTCAGGGAAATTGCAATGCTAGAGTGGGTATGCTGTGGAAACCCGAATCTTCCACAATGGGAAGGCCCAGAAGACACGCCATCATAATCCTATAATGACACAAATAGTGAGAAGGGCACCAGAACATGTGAAGAGTTTTGTTGTTTCCCTTTTCTTTGAGACAGACCTTAGGATTGGAGATGCTGCTGCTCAGTTGGATGAATTAAAGGGATAATTAAATGCCTTGGATTTAATTGGACCAAGAAGTAGCAAGGGCAGCAAGGTGGCAGCACTGAATCTGCAAAGGCAAGGTGATCATAGTTATCGTAATGGGCAGCACAAAGTAATGTCCACAATGACCTGCCAGGTAATGGTCAGCACAGGCAAGGAAATTTTATGGTGCCATGAATCTGTGGACCTTTGATACTGGCTAATCTGTCATGGTATTTCCAGGCATGAAATAGATAAAAAGCCTACTGAACATTTGTTTGATCTGTACAAGTGGGAAAATTCTCAAAAAAATGAAATAAAGGGTCATTGGATTGTGGCAAAAGGGAATCTCAGCCAATGAACCAATGTCTAGTCTTCAGCCAGTTTGCAGACCCAGAACCCTTGAATGACAGGATGGCTGGGTTCCCCTTGAGGAAGGACCTTGATAAAATACATGAGAGTTTTAACCGTTAGCCTTTCTCCAGACCTTCCCAGAGGACCTACGGCTTTACAAGGGTATCTGTACACTGGGGGAAAGGAAATTATCAGGCTTTCTGGGTCTATTGGATACTGATTCTGGATTGATGCTGATTCAGAGCGGACCCCCCCCCCAAAAAAAAAAAAAAACATTGTAGGCCTCCAGTTAAAGTAAGGGATTATGAAAGTCAGGTGATTAATGGAGTTTTGGATGAAATCTGACTCAGTAGGTACAGTGGGTCCTCAAACTCATCCTGGTGTTACTTCCCCAGTCCCATAATGAATAATTGGGATAAATATTGTCTTAGAGTTTCTATTGCTGTGAAGAGACACATGACCACAGCAACTCTTATAAAGTAAAAACATTTAATTGGGGTGGTTTATATTTCAGAGGTTCAGTCCATTATCATCATGTGGGCATGATAGTATGTAGATAGACACTGGAGAAGTAGCTGAGAGTTCTATATCTTACTCATGCAACAGGAAGTAGTCTGTCTCATTGGGCGTGGCTTGAGCATATATATGATACCTCAAAGCTCACCTCCATAGTAACACAGTTCCTTCAACTAGACAACATCTGCTCCAACAAAGCCACACCTCCTAATAGTGCCATTCCTTTGAGGGCTATTTTCTTAGAAACCACCACAGATATACTTAGAAATTGTCATATTTCTCACATTGATTCCGTGACCTGTAGAGTAAGGGCTATTATGGTTGGAAGGCTAAATGGAAGCCTTTAGAATTGCCTCTGCAAGGAAAACAGTGAACCAAAATTCATCTCTGGATGAATTGCAGAAATTAGGACTTAGATGCAGGGGTGGTAGTTCCCATCAAATCTCCCTTTAATTCTCCTATCTGGCCAGTGCAGAAGACAAATGGATCATGGAGAATGACAGTTGACTATCAAAGCTCCATCAGGTAGTAAGTCTGATTGCAGCTGCCATACCAGATGTGGTGTCCTTACTTGATCAGATTAACATGTCTCCTGGTACATAGTATGCAGCTATTAATCTAGAAAATGCCTTTTTCTCAGTACCTGCTTATAAGGACCACCAGAAGCAATTTGCTTTCAGTTGGCAAGGCTAGTAGTATACCTTTACAGTTTTAACTCAAGGTATATTAACTCTCCAAACTGTGTTATAACTTGTTAGATAGGATCTTGATTGTCTGTCTCTTCCATGAAATATCACAATGCTATTATATTGATGACATTATGCTGATTGACCAAGTAGGCAGGAGGTAGCAAACACTATAGACTTGTTGGTAACAATATGTGTATCAGAGGATGAGAAATAAATCCAACTAAAATTCCAGGAACTCACTTCACAGCCAGAGAAGTGTGACAGTGAGCACTGATCATGGAATTCACTGGTCTTACCATGTTCCCCACCATCTAAGCAGCTGGCCTGATAGAAAGACGGAATGGCTTTTTGAAGACACAGTTACAGGTGTCCAGTATATATTATGGTTTCCCCATGGCCAGGATCCATGGGTCTGAGAATTAAGGGGTGGAAAAGGGAGTAATTTCACTCACTATCACCCCTAGTGACCTACGAGGAAAATTACTGCTTCCTGTTCCCAAAACCTAAAGTTTTGTTGGCCTAGAAGTTTTATTTCCAGAGTTGAGGAGTGTTCTGCCAGGAGCCACAGCAAACATTCCATTGAACTGGAAGCTCAGACTTCCCCCTCCGGCACTTTGGGCTTCTGATGCCCTTAAGCCAGCAGGCTAAGAAAGGAATAACAGTGTTATAAAGGGTGATTGATCCAGATTACCATGAGAAATTGGATTGCCTCTCCACAAGGAGGTTAAGAAAGATTATGTGTGGTGTCTCTTGCTGCTACCAAGTGATTAAAGTCAACGGATACTACAACAACCTAATCCAGTTAGATGACCAAGGACACAGACCCTTCAGGAATGAAGGTATGGGTGGGTCCTCCAGGAAAAGAGCCAAGACCTTCTGAGGTGCTTGTTGATGGTGGAGGAAATACAGAATGGGTACTAGAAGAAACTAGTTATAAATACCATCTAAGGCCACACAACCAGTTGCATAAATGAGGATTATAAATGATGTAACTGTTTCTGTCATATTTTGTTAAGAATGTGTTTATACAGATATTTGTATTTCTCCCCTCAATTTTTTATTTTGTAATGTAACATCAATTAAGAGAATATCAGTGGATATTAAAGTTTGAGATACTAAAAGAATGTCCCTCAAGGAACATTGCACCTGTTCTAAATTTATAATGTTTGAGGTTATACAAAGAATAGTTATATCATGTTAGCATAATTATGACCTATTAAATAGAGAATGTGTTTACAATTGTACATGGGGTAGTTATATCATGTTAGGTATAATTATTACTTGGCTGTGTTTTAATTTGGAAATTAAGCATGATATAAGGAGATATGATTGTGTGTCAAATTGACAAAGGGTGGACTTGTGATGGCTATTCTTGGTTGTCAACTTGACTAATCTGGAATTAAGTAAAACCCAAATGGCTTGGCAGGCCTGTGAGGATTTTTTTCTAATTAAATCATTTGAAGTGGCAAGACCCATTTCTAATTGGATCTTTGAGGTAGGAAGATACACCTTTAATCCAGATTATTTGAGGTGGGTAGATCACCTTTAATCTAGGCCACACCTTCTGTTGGCAGCCTGCATAATGGCAGTCTATATAATGGATGGCAGTCATATAATGGAACAGAAGAAAGAAGCTTCCTTTCTCTCTGCCTGCTTACTCTTGTTCTTCTTCCCTGGCATTAAAGCCTACTTCTTTGGGATTCCAGCATATACTGAAGACCAGTTGAGTCATCCAGCTTTGTGGACTGATGACTACTGGATTCTTGAACCTTTGTTGGCAGACTGGACCACAGCCTGTAAGCCATTCTCATAAATTCCATATATTTATACATATATTCATTCTATAAGTTCTTTTTCTCTAGACAACCCTGACTTAATATAGTTGTTTGTGGGGTCTGTTATATATAGTCTTTATTATGTTGAGGTGTGTTCCTTCCAGTCATACTCTCTTTAGGACTTTATCATAAAAGCATGTTGGATTTTGTCAAACTTTCCTACTTCTATTGACATTTCCTATGATTTTTGTCTTTAAGTATTTTTATGATTTTTTATATTTATTGACTATGTATGTTATACCAGCCTTACATTTCCAGGATGAAGTCAAATTGGTTGTGGTGAGTGATCTTCTTGATAGGTGCTAGTATTAGGTTTGGTACTTTATTGAGGATCCTTGTACCTATGTTCATCAGAGGTATTGGTCCATAGCTTTGTTTTTGTTGAGTCTTTACCTGGTTTGGTTATTAGTAATATTGACTTCATAGAACAAGTTCCTGTGTCTTTTTCTATTTCTATATATTTTTGAAGAGTTTAAAAACATTGATTATTTTTTTCTTTCACAGTCTGGTAGAATTCTGCTATCATTCGATCTGGACCTGGAGGGTTTTCAGTTTGTGTGTTTGTTTATGTGCATATGTGGGCATTTTATTATGTTCAATCTCCTTTTTTATGGTTATGTTTAAGTTGTTGGTCTCTTCTTAGTTTAACTTTGGTAGATTGGATGAGTAAAATATGAATTCATTTCTTTTAGATTTTCCAACTTATTGGATCAATGTTTCTAAAGTATTCCCCTATAATATTCTGTATTTCTTTGTTATTTGCTGTAATGTTTTCTTGTTCATTTCTAATTCTGTTAATTGGATCATTCCTTCCTCTGATTAGTTGGACAAGAACCAGCTCTTAGATTTATTGATTCTTTGTATTATTTTCTTTGTTTCTGTTTCACTAATTCTGCTTGATTTTTATCATTTCTTGCCATCTGCTGAATTTGGGTTTGTTTGTTCTTTTTTCCTCAAATTCCTGAGTTGCATCATAAAGTCATTCAATTTGTTCTCTCCTGATCTTTTTTTTTTTTTTTTTTTTTTTTGTTTTTCGAGACAGGGTTTCTCTGTGTAGCTTTGCGCCTTTCTGGAACTCACTTGTAGCCAGGCTGGCCTCGAACTCACAAAGATCCGCCCCTCTGCCCCGAGTGCTGGATTAAAGGCGTGCGCCACCACCGCCCAGCTTTCTTCCATCTTAGTGTAGACACTTAAGGCTATAAACTCCCTCTTAGTATTGCTTTTTATGTACCAAAGATTTAGTCATGGTGCATTTTTATTCATTTAATTCCGGAATGTTTTCCTTCTTTCTTGATTTCTTATTTGACCTACTCACCATTTCATAATGAGTTGTTTAGTCTCTATGAATTAATACACTTACTGGAGTTTGTTTGCTGTCAATTTTCTGTATTTGTTAATGTTTGCTTTGTGCCCTGGGATATGGTCTATTTTAGAAATGATTCCAGGTCCTGCTGTGTAGATTGTTATTTATTTTTTTTTTAGCACTTGGGTGGAATATTCTGTAGATTGCTAGGGATTTGATGTAGGGTGTTGTTTAATTCTGAAGTTTCTCTGTTTTGTTTTTGTTGTTTTTTGCCCAGATGGCCTATCTATTGGAGAAAATAGGGGTGTTGAAATTACCTACAATTATTGGTTTTGTTGGGTGATATTGTGTTCCCCAAAATATTGTGCACTCTAATAACTTATCTGGGGTCAGAGAACAGAACAGCCACTAGATATAGAGGCCAGAAAATGGTGGCACACACACCTTTAATCCTAGCATTTCCAGAGGCAGAGATCTGTCTGGATCTCTGTGAGTTCAAAGCCACACTGGAAACAGCTAGGCATTGACTCATGCCTTTAATTCCAGGAAGTAATGGCAGGAAGCAGAAAGTTATTTAAGGTGTGGTGGCAAGGAACTAGAGCCTGGTTAAGCTTTTAGGCTTTTTGAGCAGCACAGTTCAGCTGAGATCCATTTGGATGAGGACTCAGAGGCTTCCAGTCTGAGGAAACAGGATCAGCTAGGAATGGCAAGGTGAGTGGCTGTGGCTTGTTCTGCTTCTCTGATCTTCCAGCATTCACCCCAATACCTGGCTCCGTTTGTTTTTATTAATAAGACCTTTTAAGATTCATGCTACAGTTTTGTGTTAATCTGTCTTTAATTCAAGTAGTGCTTTTTATGAAATTGGGTGTACCAAACTTTGATACATATGTGTTCAGTATTGTGATATTTCCCTGATTAATTAATCTCTTGATTAGAATGAAGTGCCCTCCATTGTCTCTTCTGATTAGTTTAAGTTTGATGTCTAATTTGTCAGATATTAGGATAGCAATGCCTGCTTTCTTTTTGACCCCATTTGATTGGAATACTTTTTTCTATAATTTCACTTTAAGTTGGTACCTAAATCTGAGTTTCTTGTAGGCAACAGATATGTGTATTTTCTTTTTTAATTCATTGAGTTTGCTTGTGTCATTTGATTTTAGAGTTGGGCCCATTGATATTTAGAGTTATTGAAAGGTGTTTGTATATGGTAGTCCTTTTGATTTGTTTTATTTATTTATTGTTCTGGTTTGTATTCTTAGTTGTACTTTGTATTTCATTGTTATAGCTTTGTTTTCTTTCTAGAATCTCTTGGCTATGCTTATTCCTCTCTTCAGTTCAAAGTATTGCTTCTGTTAGTAGGGATTTTGTTGTTGTTTTATATGAATTTATTAGTGTTAGGGTATAACATGAATTGCTAAATGGTCTTATTAATAAAAGACCTGGAGCCAGATATTGGGGTGAAAACTGAGAGATCAGAGGAATTGAACAAGTCAGCCATAAGTTCTTACCTCTAGGAAATCCTCAGCCAAGAGAGAGCTACTTCCTGTACTCAATGCTTATATACCTTTTTGTGCCCTGCCATCTTACTTCCTCTCTCCCCCCAGCTACATCACTTCCTCTTTCTGCCCAACTCTATCACTTCCTATCTGTCTGTACAGACTCCAGACCTCTGTGGTTAACTAGTGCTGGGATTAAAAGCATGTGCCATCATGTCTGGCTCTGTTCCCAGTGTGACTTTGAACTCACAGAGATCCAGATGAATCTCTGCCTCCGAATGCTAGGATTAAAGGTATATGCTGCCACTGCCCGACTCAATGTTTTAATATAGTGGCTGGCTTTATCCTCTGATCCCAAGGCAAGCTTTATTTTTTAGAGCACAAATAAAATATCATCACATTAGGGTCCTGGAGAAGTCCTGCAAAAGACCACCATTCACTTAAGCAATCAACAAGAGCATTATATCTTGAGAATAAAGGTACCTGCATACTGGGGACACACATCTTATACAAAGGAAAATGGTGACCTCGAGAGAAGATCACAGACTCCTTTTAAGCGCAACTAAGGGGAGTTTCAGGGACAATTAAGTTGTCTCAGACTTACATGTCTGGCAGTCATATTAGTGCATTCCCGATTTTTTAGGGCTAGCAGGGGTTGGCTAGGGCTGTAGTTTTCCCATTTGAGGCAAGTCTGGACAAGTCCCAGGCTCTATTCTTATTTGGTTATTACTTTGAGCTACTGACTGTGAGGGCTGGCCCAGTGGCCCAGGCTTGGTATGTGCTTGCTATCTCTCTTGTCCCTGCTGTCAGGGGTGTTGAAGATTGATTGTCCTTTGTTCATGGCTTCCTCAGAAATGGCCTGCTCAGTTTCAAGAAACAGGAACTGAGACCTAATTCTCAGCTGAGTTATTTGGAGCCTATCATGATATTTGCCTTGCCTTCTCAGTTAGGCTGTTTGTATCATGGAAACTTTTTTTTTTCTTTTAACTATGATAGTTTTGTTGGGAACAGTAGTCTAGTTTTCCTATTGTGTTCTTTTAGAATTTGGAGTATTTTATTCCAGGCTCTTCTGGATTTCATAATTTCTATTGAGAAATCAAATGTTATTCTGATGGGTTTTCCTATATATGTGACTTGGTCTCTCGTTGCTTTTAGTATCCTTTCTTTGTTCTGAACATTTAATGTCTTGATTATTATATGATATGGGAATTTCTTTTCTGGTTCTATTGATGTTCTGTATGCCCCTCTAAGCATCCCTTTCCTTAGGCTGGGGGAATCTTGTTCCATAATTATGTTTGGAAATATTTCCTGCATCTTTGACCTGGGTTTCTTGTCCTTCTTCTATATCTATCATTCATAGGTTTGGCCTTTTTATAATGTCCCAGAGTTCCTGCATGTTCTATTTCTCTTTCATTTTTGTATTTGACATTTTCTTTGAGTGATGCAATTTCTCTACCTCTTCTTCAAACCTTAACATTCTCTTTTCCACTTGATATGTTCCATTAATGAGACTTTCCATTGACTTTTTATTTCCCTGACTGAAAATTTAAATTTTATTTTATTAAAATTTTAGAATTAAAATTCTCTTTTCATATCTTCCCTCAACCTTGTGCTTCTCACAGTCTTTATTTCAATTTATACATATCACCTTGAGTTCCTTGGACATATTTGCAATTACTATTTTGAAATTATTATCTTCTACATCAACTAACTTGCTTTTCTCAGGGAAAGTTATAATGGGGGTACTAATTTCTGGAAGATAAACATCTTGGTTATTCATGTTGTTTGTGTTTTTTATGAGACTTGGCATCCGGAGTTAGATCATTGGTGGGGGACTTGATATGGCCTCACCTTTTTGAGTGGATACTTGGATCTTTGATGTTTCCCCAGTTTGTTATGTTATGAACCAGCTAAATGGTGCTTGAGTTCAGTCTTGGTGAACTCTGTGTTGATGTACAAATGGGGTGTCAGAAGTGGTCCAGCTTAGCTAGAAACTTCTGAGCCCAGGAGCAAATCATCTGTGGTGTTAGAAGATTTTTGCTGCTGATATTCAGAAGTCATGGAAGGTTTCCAGTTTCTAAAGGTGGTTTTAGTTATCAAGGCTAGGATCACAGCAGTGATGGGTGGTACTCCCTGAGGGCAGGAATAGGATACTACCATTCCTTAGAAAGCATCGGAGAATGGGTTGAGGTCCCTGCCTGGGTTTGGAGTTCCATCCTGATGAATGAGATAGGCAGGTTCAGAGGTCCCTGCCAGTTGCAGAATTCCTCATAGTCCTTGGTGATGTGTAATATAGGGTGGCTGTTGACTGTGTTAAAGTTCATCATTATTGGAAAATTATTTATGAAATATTTTGAAGCCTAAAATGAATGTCCCATCTCCCAGAAAGGATTTTTATTTCTTCTTGCATATTTTGGGGGGCAATTATTCATAACTGCAGGTCTTTTGAGCCCACTGCCCACCAGATACTGTAAGTTAGGGCTGCAGACAAACAAGTCTACTTGTCTTACAGCTCAAGAAACATTACCTCCTGTGTGCTGTGCTGCCTTTTACTCAATGCCAAAGTAACTTCCTTTGAGGTCCTGGAATGGCTATGGGTAGCAGCAAGTTTACTTCTGACTTAATCTTAGTCTAACTCTGTGGTCTTGTGGAACTTGATGTCTAGTTCCTGACTGACAAGGCCTGCCAAATTTTCAGTGAACATTGTCTACATTCACAATACCTACCAGCCAAAATTAGTTTTAATTCTCTGCTTGCCTTTCTGGACTTCACTTTTCCCTATTTGGTTTTATAACTCTTTTGGTGCTTTCCCAGTTGTCCTTTTATTTTATCTTATTATTATTAAAAAAATTTAAAGCATATTATCCAACATTTATGGTTGCTTTCAGAAGAAAAGTTATTTTGACATGACTTATTCACTCTGGTTCTAAAAGCAAAACTATTTCCCTAGCCTTCTAAGACAACAGGTCTTTATTTTAGGTTTCTTTCTTTTCATAGTTGAGTACCCCTCAACTATTATGTCTATCAATGATATTAGTAAAATATGATAAGGAATTTTATAAAATCAAGCCAATGTTTTTCTTTTCAGGCTAAAGAGGCAGTAACAGAAGTTGAGCAACAGGATCCTACAAACATATTCACTCAATTTTACATATTCAAGATTGCAGTCATGGAGGGCAACTCTGACAGAGGTATAAATGGTCTTTATTATTAAAATGAACAGTAAAAATCCTCAAAGAGTAAAAAATCCACAATAAGAAAATAGATAAACTGTTTTAAAGACAACTGTACTAAAGAGATATAATTACTTTTACATAAAAATTATACAATAATGCACAGAGGAACTGGAGGGTATGTAAAAGTAAAAAAAAAAACCAACTATCCAGAGGATCTGAAATGGGAAAATATTGGAAAGAATTGAAGAAAATTTTTATCACTATACTTGTTTATACTTCGTCATTTGGGCCAGCCTACTCAAAAGTTTTAAAAGTTACAGGAAGGGCAATCATAATAAAAATTCATATCAGTTAAGAATTAACCTAAAAAACAAAGTCTTTGGGTACCTTTTGATTCATTCACTAATGTTATAAACTAATAATAAAACCCCCTAATCTTCAATATATGCATATACTCATTTAACGTTTTTAGCCTTTCTATCTTTTTGTAGTTGAGCAAATTCTGAAGCAATATATAGACAAATTGTCATTTATAAAGGAATTGAGACACTTAAGCAAATGGATAGAAACAGAAACTATACCAATCTAACTACTAAACTATTTTATACTTACTATTCACCAGAGATTCCATTATTCATGCTAGAAAAATATAATTTAATATATAACAAAAGGTGTTCTATACCTCAATAATAATGAAAAAGTAAGTTAGAGTTAGCTCTGTATCAAGGTTAATATTGTTTTCATGTCTATATTTAAAATTATATATCCCTGGCTGTCCTCGAACTCACTTTGTAGACCAGGTTGGCCTTGAACTCACAGAGATCCGCGCCTGCCTCTGCCTCTGAGTGCTGGGATTAAAGGTGTGTTGATACAGTAATATTAAAGGATAAAATAACTTTAAATCTCATGAGACATTTTTACCAGTGAAAGTGGAAAAATTTACCTTATTAAACTTTTCCCTTTCACTTTATTTTAAATAGAATTATTTCACCTATTAAATTAAAAATTGTGTGTGTGTGTGTGTGTGTGTGTGTGTGTGTGTGTGTGTGTATGCGATGCCACACACTATTTGGAGGTTAAATGCAAACTTCGTGGAGTTGTGTCTCCCACCTTTGTATGAGTTCTGGGATTGAACAAAGGTCAATAGGCTTGTGAAGTAAAGCTTTTACCCACTAAGCCATTTTACTGTCCCTTTTAAATGTTTATGTTTAAATAATATATTGATTATGCATAATAGTAGGTTTTATTATGATGTTTCATATATGTATATAATATATTTCAATCATATTCCTATTTACCTCTTGTTACTCTTTCTTGTTCCTCTGATACTCCCACTGATCCCCTTCCTTTTCCTCAATTAATTCACCTTCTACTTTTTTTTTTTGAAGACCTAATGAATTTCATTAGGGTTGTTTATGAAGCATGGGTAAGGGCTTATTTATAGGAGCATGGGCACCTTATCAGTGGTTATACCACAGAAAATACTGTACATCTGTTTACAGGTTGTTTACTTTTATAATGTGAAGCCTTAGTCCTTAAGTTATGTAGGTTGTTAAGAACTACAGGCTTATAGTCACTCATGCTAGTAATAATCATAGTCTTGTAGCCAGGTTTTCCAGATATACACAGAAATGTATGTCAGATGGATAGGTAATCTTTAAACACTTCATAGATCTAGAATATGGCATTTAAATGTTTTGATAACTTAGAATTCTGTTGACGCAAGACATGATTGCTCCTGGCAGCATCAATCTACTCCCGAGAGAATTTTGGGCTTTGAAGATGTTCCATATGGAAGTTTGTCTTCTTGGCACAAAATGGCCTGCTGGTCAAAGAACTGCCCTTGCCTTGGCTACTGACAGTACACACGATGTCCTTTCTGGATGAACGGACACAAGGAAAAGTGACTGCTGAACCTTGCCAAGACAGGGTAAGACAGTCTTTCAAAACTCCTGCTTCTGAAAATGGTCTGTCAGATATTCTAGGCCTATAGCCAAAAATGGATGCCCCAACAGTGCTAAGAACATTAGGTGACTGTCCAGGCTGCCAGCTGTCTCTGTCAAATTTTGAAATTTTTCAAAAGTAGCTTGCTTGCACTTCCTGTTTACTCAGGTAATACTATTTTCCTTCTCACGTCTTTGATGGGGTTGAAGACTAGATAGTTACAGTTATAGTTCTCTCATATCTTAGCTAAGAACGTATTAGGTACTAGAGTTAGATCCTTCAGGATAGGACGGCTATTGGCATAATCTCTGCAATTTACCATTTACTTATGGTCTAGACATTTCTGAATATTTAGTATTGTTTCTTGTTTGATGTTCTTGTTGGTTGTATTTCCATTTTTATTTATGTATTACCTTTTCCTTTTAGAAAATACTTGATAATCATTCCTATTGTATATAGTTTAGTGTTAGGTTTAGAACTTAGACAAAAAGGGGAGATGTAGTAGATATTTGTTTTACCTATGACCTTGGGGTATCAGCCACTAGGGCATGGCTTCTTGGCTAGCTTAAGACCTGAAGAGCATATACTCGGGACCTCTTCTCTCTCATGTGTTCTTGAACAATGGAGACTAACTCAGGCAGTGGGAAGCAGCATGGGACCAGCTCTCAGCCTTCCAGGACTCTGTGATGGATTTGCCTTATCCTGTATCAGTGAGTTGATACCCCTTATAACCCCTTAATAAATAGATTAATTATCAGTATCTGTGGATTTCAATTTCTGCATAACCCCCCACCCCGCATTTACCATTAAATGTGTTTAAATCTTCAATTAGGTGTGGAGCACAAGATCTTCTCCCTTCTCCATGATAGGATGTTGACTAGCTCAAGCATATACCCAAAGAACTACAGGCAACTAAGGAATGCTGAGAGTAGGAGAAATTGTCTTCCCCAGGGAACAACACACCAATTGGTTATTCAATAGCCATTGGTCAGCCCTGAAAACATACATACAAGTGACATACAGACTGTGCAGGTTATATTTAGGAATAAGTCTGTGTGTGTGTGTGTGTGTGTGTGTGTGTGTGTGTGTGTGTAATATATATATAATATATACACATATGCATGTAATAACAATTAAAGAAGAGGGCCTAAATTTGAAAGAGAGTAATGAAAGGTATATGGAACGGTTTGAAGGGCAGAAAAGGGAGAAATGTTGTAGTTATAATCTCAAAAATAAGAAAATAATCTTTCTGATTAAAACTGACAACAGCACTAATCTGTGGGCATAAACAAGGTTGTTTAGGCATTTTAGTGGGTACATCATACCCATTTATCAAAACAATAATGGTTTCTATGGTAGGGCCTATGACCTGCCAAGCTATGGGCTTTGACTAGGTTCCCAGTACCAGATGTGATTCTTTCCTGTGGATCAGACCTGAAGTCCAATAAAAAAAATGGACTCTCATATTGGACTTGCCACCAGTTGCCATCACCTGGCTGGCTGATAGTGTTGCTCCCAGCTGAGTAAGACTATTGATGACAGTTCTCCCCTGAGTAACCTCCGTAGCACTCCTGGCACTCTGAGGGCTAGCCAGGAAGGAAAAAAGCAGCTTCCAGGTCCAGTTCTAGCTGGACTTCTCTGTGTCCTGAGACTAGGGTGTATAGTATCTTCAACAATAGGGTTTTAGCTATCCAGTTCTGGTGAGCAACCCACAGCAGTGGCAATTACCTGTATTGTTTTGGGGCCTCCAGGGCTTCTCTGACCACTCCTGGCACTGAGGTTTTCAGTTCGTATCCCATGGCTTCTGCAAGTAGCTTTAACCACCCATGTAAGGTACATTCATTCAAATTCTTTTCATTTATTTCGTTTTCTTTTTTTAATTCACTTACCAGTGATCTCTGTATGGCTTTTTCTGCATCATTAGTTATGAGTGAGCCTTCCCCCACTCTCTCTCCTTTGTCCACTGCCTCCTTTCCCTCTCAATCCTTTCCACTCCTATTGTTCCCACTTCCACTTTTATATCACATGCATTCCACTAACCTCACTCCCTTAAAGAATCGTTTTACTTCTCTCATGGGCCCCTTTCTCGTTTTCTGGGCTCTACACATACTCCACATAAATGAACATACAGAAAAGTTTGGAAGCTAGGATCTGCATATGAGAGAAAACATGTGGTTTTGTCTTCCTGAACTTCACCTAATGTATTTTCTAGTTCTGTCTATTTTCCTGCAAACTCTATATTTTGTGGCTCAATAAAGATTCCTTTTGTGTACCTTTCACATCTTCATTATTTCTTCTTTCACTGCTGGACATCCATTTCCTAGCTTTTGGTAAGAGAGAGCAGTGCAGTGAACATGGGTCTGCGAAGTATCTCTGCAGTAGGTATGTGTGCAGGAGTGGTGGAGTTGGGTTATATGGAAGTTATGTTTTCAGTCTATTGAGAAACCTCTACACTGATTTCTATAGGGACTGTACCACTTTACACTCCCACCAATGGTGAATAAAAGTTCTCTTCCCCATATCTTTCAACACTCCTCATTTGTTTTCTTGATTGCCATTCTAACTCGGGTGAGATAAGATCTCAAAGTAGTTTTAATTTTTCATTTTCCTGTTGAGTAAGAATGTTGAACAATTTATCAAATATTCATTGGCTATTTATATTTCTTCTTTTGGGAATTCTCTATTCAATTTGTTAGCTCATTTATTAAAATACATTTTTAATTAAAATAAAATTATATCACTTTCTCCTGTCCTTTTCCTCCCTCTATCCTCTCCCAGGTACCCTCTCTTATATCCTCCATTCCCACTCTATCCCCTCCCATATCCCCTCACTCCTGACTTTATAGTCTCTTTTTCTTTGATTATGTATGCACAAATAATACAAATGTGACCCACTGAGTTCATTTTTGTTTTCTGTGTATATGGTTTCAGGGTTGGTCATGTTGTATTGGATAACCAGTAAGGGGGCTCATCCCTGGGGAAGGCTAATTCTCTCCCTCATTATTTACCTATAGTTCTTTGTCTAGGGGTAGGACCCTGTGAAAAATGTCCCTTTCTATATTAGCATGTCTATTGATATTGTTACTGTTCTGGTCTTGTTTATGCAGGCCATTTCTAGGAAAGACTGTTTCACAACAGACTTCCTGGTATTCTGTCTCTTATAATCTTTTCACTTCCATTTTTCATGTTGTTCCCTGAGCCATAGATGTAGGAGCTATGATGTAGAATGTATCCACTGTGGCTAGGCTCCCCACAATTCATTGATCTCTGCATTCTATCCAGTTGTGGTTTCCTGTGATGGTCTCCATTGGCTGCAAAGAACAGCTTCTTTGATGAGGGGTGGTGTAAAAGTGAACGTCTTATTCAATAAGAAGCACAGAACCAATGCAAAGATGAAAGCCAAGAGGTCAGAGCTTAAGAGCCTTACCCTTCACTCTGCAGCTATCCTCTTCAGCAAGAGAACTACTTCCTGTGTGTTTGTCTTTATATAGACTTTCTGTTCTGCCTTCTCATTGGTTGTAAACCCAACCACATGACCGCCTTGTCACTGCCTGTCTGTACAGACCTCCAGGTCTTCTATGGTTGGTATTGAGATTAAAGGCGTATGTCTCCATGCTGGCTGTATCCCTGAACACACAGAGATCTACCTAGCTCTGCCTACCAAGTGCTGGGATTAAAGGCGTGCACCACCACCGCCCAGTTTCTGCTATGGTTTGCTAATAGCTCTGACCCCCAGGCAACTTTATTTATTAACATACAAATAAAGTCACATTTCAGTACAAATAAAATATCATCATAGAGTGGTACCTCCACTTATCTGTGGGTGTAAGAATAAGATTTAGAATATAGTAAGGAATTATGCTGTTTTAGCAAAGCAGTGGTAGTACATTTCTTTTCTAAGGTTCACAATCTCACTAACTCCAGGAAACTGGATAGATTTTTAGTACCAAGCATGATTTCCCTCCTGTTGAGTGGGCCCTATGTCCATCTAGACAGCCTGGTTACTACCACCATGTGAGTGCCACTTATTGCTCCTTCACAGGTTCCTTGCCGTACTGATCATTGTTCTGGTTCATAGGTGTTGGATCTGGTAGAACTATTAATTACTGCACTCCCTTGACAGCTTGCATAGTGTTTTCTGTACCATGGAACCAGAACACAGGAAGGAGGCTTTCAGATTTGATCCATCTTGAATCCCCCTCAGTCCTGTGTCCAAAACGTGCACTGCCTTCAGGAATAGGGCTTATCCTCAACTTCTAAGAGGCAACCAAGAGCTACAGCAATAGTTTGGGGAGTCACTTGGACTACCCTGACCACTCATTTGAAAGTTGGTTTCTTGTACCTGGTACTGGCTTTTGTTAGTCTATGGTTCTTGTAGGGAGCATTGTCAGCCCAGGTAGCATAATTTCTCATTTTTTGTTGGGCTATTTATTTAGTTTTTTTTGAATCCTTTCTGTATTCTAGATATTATGTCTTCATCAGATGAGTAGCTGAGAAAAATTTCCATTCTGTAGGCCATCTATTCATTCAGTTAACCATTTGCTTGTATAAAAGTTTTAAAAGTTTTTAAATTTTATTATGCCTCATTTGCCAATTGTTGGTTGTATTTCCCTAAACGGCTAGAGGCCTATTCAGAAAGTGCATACCTGTATCTATATCTTATTGTGTCCTTACCTTTTCTTACTTTAAGATATTTCATCCATTTGGATTTGATTCTTGTGCAGGATGAGAGATAAGGACCTGATTTCATTCTTTCACGTGTAGCTGTCCACTTTCCCCAGCAACATTTGCTGAGAGGGTGTCTTTTCCCCCAATGTTTATTTCTGGCATCTTTCTCAAAAAATTAGGTGGTTCTTACTGTGTTGGCTTCTGTATGGGCCCTCTATTCACTAACTTCCCATTGGTCTTCCTATCTGTTTTCATGTTGTACCATTCCGTCTGTCATAGCTTCTTTTCCTGTTGCTGTGATACTCTGTCAAAGCTAATTTAAGGGAGAAATAAGTTCACAGTTCAAGACTTAGTCCATCATGGTGGAGACATCAGTGCAGCAGAACTTGGAAGCTGCTGGTCACATTACATCCACAGCCAGAGGATGAGAACAATGAATGCATAGATGCTAGTGTCCAATTCAGTTTCTTCACCCTATACAAGCCTTCCAAATGATCTTCCCACCTCAATTTTAGCATTAATAACCACACTGTTTTGCTACTATGGTTCTGTAGTGTAAACATTGCAGCTCCGATTGGAGGTATCCTGGTATTTGGGAGCCAAGGAATACCACAAAGTCACTGTAAGTGTAGCAGCTTGCATCTCTGCTCCAGGGAAAGGTTTCCCCAAGTTAAGCACAACGACTCTGTTCTGGCAGGGGGATGGTTTCCCACTGAAGTTGTTACAGCTTCTGCTCTGCTCTGGAGAAGTGTTACAGCTCTGCTCCACTAAGGGAAAGTTTCCCAAGCAAAAGTGTTACAGCTCTGCTCTGCTCCAGTAGAGCTTAGGTCCCTGGAGTGTAACAACTCTGCTCTGCTCTGCTCAGATGAAAGTTGTTGCAGCTGGGCTTCACTCTGGCAAAACTGTCACACTGCACAACAAACCTCACTCAAGATATTTTTTGGGAAGAAGAATCCAGGAGGGTGGCTGCCTCAAGGGTGAGAAACAGCAGCAAACTCAACAGGGTACAGAGCTTATATAGGGTTTCTTGGGGGTTGGAGCTTTCCAGGTGGCTTAGGATTGGTGGGGTTTTTATGGTCTGAGTCACCCTACAGAAGGATTATAGGGCACATGTGAAATGAAAGAAGAGGCAGGGAATACTGAGGGTTAAAGATTAAGTGGGATAGGAATGGACAAATAGGGACAGTGGGGTAACCAAAAATCTAAGGATCTATGAAAAAGCTCTGTGGAAACATACTGTTTGAATCTTAGCTGGTCTTTTAGTAAAAAAACAACAACAACAACAACAAAAAAAAAAAAAAAAAAAAAAAAAAAAACCAGAGCCAGATATCAGGGTAAAAGCTGAAAGATCAGAGAAGCAGATCAGCCAGCCACTAGTTCTTACCTCTACGATATCCTCAGCCTAAAGAGAGCTTATATACCTTTCTCTGTCCTGCCATATTACTTCCTGGGATTAAAGCATGTGTGCTTCCCAAGCAAAGGCATGAGATCTCATGTGCTGGGACTAAAAGTGTGTGCCACCACTGCCTGACCTCTATGTCTAATTTAGTGGCTGGCTCTGTCCTCTGATCCTCAGGCAAATTTATGAGGATACACAATATATCACCACAGAAAGACATTAGTTAGTAAACTAATTTCAAAATACAACTTAAAAAGAGCTAAAATAAAATTATCATGCATGTATTGACACTGTTGCTTCTTGAAGACATGGTGATTAAATGAAAACCACAGTACAAGGCATGGTATAGCTTCCTATGATTTATTGGTCAGGGAGGCCCAGACATCTCCAAAGAAACACAAGCTGTTGTCATTGCCCTTGGTTACCCACCAAAAACCACATGATAAGACCCTATTGCTAAAAATACATGCTGGCTGCAGGATAGAGAGAAATCAATCTCACATTGACAGAAAAACTTCTTCCCTATTGACTAGTATTCATAGTGCCAGAAAATGCTATGCATACTGTGTTGGAAGAAATTACCCAGCACTAGACCCTGTATGCCACAGCACTGACCTAGTAGTGGCATAGCTGTTAGGGGCTACTGACGGCTTTCTAATTGGATTTGAGACTGGTTCATGGGAATGGATTTCATGCCTGCTACTGTAATCCTGGTCAAAAGCCTATGGTTGGGGAGCTCGTAGATCCTAGGATACTGTTGAAATGTTCATTGCTATTACATTGCATCTGTAGATTTCTTTGGGGAGAATAGCTGTTTTTACAATAGTAATTCTTCCAACCTATTCTTTCCATTTTCTTGTTTCTTCCTCAATTTCCTGCTTTAATGCTTTGAAGTTTTCATTACAGCAGCCATTCATTTCCTTGTCTAAGTTTGTTCCAAGGTATTTTATTTTTAATGCTATTGTAAAATGTACTATCTCTCTGATATTTTTCTCAGTGTATTTGTCATGATACACAGAAAGAGTACTGAATTTTGGATGTAAATTTTGTATCCTGCACTTTACTGAAAGTATTTGTCAGTTCTGAATGTTTCTGGTGAAGTCTATAGGGCCACTTATGTATAGAATTGTATCATCTACAAATAATGATTCTTTGACTTCTTCCCTTCCTATTTGAGTTCTCTGTTGTTTTGCTGCTCTAGCTAGACTTTGAGTACCATATTTAATATGCATGCAGACAGTGAACAGCCTTGTCTCTGGTCTTAGTGAAAATGCTTTGAGCTTTCTCCATTTAGCATGATCGTGATTATATGTTTCTCATATATAGCTCTTATTATGTTGAGATATGTTTCCTGTTTTCCTAATCTCTTCAAAGCTTTTATTGTGAAAGAACATTGGATTTTGTCAAAGTGCTTTTCTGCATTTATTGAGGTTATCATGTTATTTCTGTGCTTGAGTCTATTTATATAATGTATTATGCTTGTTGATTTGTGTATTGAACCATCCCTGATCATGGTGGTCTCCTGGTATAGTCTTGAATTCGGTTTGCAAATATTTTATTGAGGATTTTTGCTTCTAAGTTCCAAACTCTTTTTATGAAACCAGTATCAGAGAGAGAGAGAGAGAGAGAGAGAGAGAGAGAGAGAGAGAGAGAGAGAGAGAGACAGAGAGAGACAGAGAGAGAGAAAGAGAAGCGAAGAGAAGAATCTCTCTCTGTCTCTCTCTGTCTCTCTCTCTCTCTCTGCCTCTCTCTCTCTCTCTCTCTCTCTCTCTCTGATACTGGTTTCATAAAAAGAGTTTGGAAGCCTTCCTTCATTTTCTATTTTATGGAATAATTTAAGAAGGATTGATGTTAATTCTTTTTTAAAAATCTGGTAGAATTCTGTAATACTCCATCTTGGCCTGGACACTTTTTTTCTTTTAACTTTTATTGATTCTTTGTGGATTTCACATTATGCATCCTGATCCCACTAATCTTCCCATCACCCCCCCCACACACACACACACATCCACCCTCTGCCCTTGCAACCTCCCCTCTAAAACCAAAGCAAAATTTAAAAGAAAAACCAAAAATAAAACAATAAAAAAAGAGAAGAATCTCATCGTGGAAGCTGTAGTGTGGCCCAGTGATTAACACAGTTCACCCTTTAGTCCAGTCATCTTTACTTGTAAGCAGTTTTTGCCATGAGTCATTGGTCTGGTTTGAGGCCTCTGGCTTCTGCTACACTATCAATAATGGGCTCTCACTGGTGCTCTTCTTGAATATCCTGTTGTTGTCCTGTGTCATGGAGATCCTGCATTTTTTTGTTCCATAGGTTCATCCCCTTCACATGCTCCAGTAGTTCATAGATTCAATGGATTTGGGGGAGGCCAACTCATGGCCTTGGTTTTGGGCCTGGGTGGTAGCTAGGCTGGTCAACCTGCCAGCTTTCCCCCATTGTCACCATTGGGGTGAGCTCTCCAGCACTGCCTTGTTGGCCTGGACATTTTTTAGTGGGGTTATTTGGGTTTTTTTTCTAATTACTTCAATTTTGTTACTTGTTATAGATATGTTAAAATTCTTTATATTGTCTTGATTTAACTCTGGCAAATCATATTCATATGCATCTATGAAGTCACCCATTTCTTTTAGATTTTCCAATTCAGTGGAATATAAGTTTTTAAGGTATGTCCTTATGATCTGAACTTCATTGGTTGCTTGTCAAGTGTACTTTTTTGTCTCTACCTTTATTAATTTTGGTCTTTTCTCTTTTGGTTAGTTTGATTAGATGTTTGTCAACCTTACTGATTTTCCCCCCAAAGAATCCATTCCTTGTTTCATTGATTCTTTATAATCATTTTGTTCTATATAGGTAATTTCTGCTCTGATGTTTATTATTTCTTTTTAGTCACTGCTTCAGGGTTTGGCGTAATCTTGTTTTTCCAAGGTTCTGAAGGATATAAGTTATTTGAGGTTTCTCTGAATTTCTAATGTAGGTACTTATGGCTATAAACTTCCTTCTTAAGATTGCTTTCATTGTATCTTACAGGTTTTGGTATGTTATGTCTTCATTTTTATTCAGTTCTGGGGATTTTTAATTTCCTTCTCAATTTCTTCAACAATTCATTTATCATTCAGTATTGTGCTGTTTAATCTCTGTAAGTTTTGGGAATTTTCTATAGTTTCTCTTGCTGTTGATTTTAGATTTATTATGTTGTGATCAGATGGGATACAAGAAGTTATTTCAATTTTTATGTTTTTAAGTAAGATTTATTTTTGTTTATTTATTTTTGGTGTGTGTGTGTGTGTGTGTGTGTGTGTGTATGTGTATGTGTGTGTGTCCAAAGAGACCAGAAGTATTTGGATACAATGAAGCTGTAGTTACAGGAATTTGTGACCCACCTGATATGTGTGCCGTGACCCTAATTTTGGCCCTCTACAAGACCTCAACTGCTACGCCCTCTCCCCCAACCCCATTTCTGTGATTTTTTTAATACTTGCTCTGCATCATATTATATATAATCTGTTTTAGAGTAAGTTCCATGGAGTGATGAGAAAGATGTGTATTCTATAGTATTTGGATGAAATGCTTGGTGAGTATCTATTAAATCCATTTTATTTATGATTGTCATTTAATTTGATGTTTTTTCCATTTTTGTTATGACCTCTTGGTGGGAATAGTGTATCAAAGTAGCTCACTGTATTTGTGTTAACCTGTTACTTTATTCCTAATAGTGTTTGTTTTATGAAATTCCATGTGCTCCCTGTTCAGTGCATGTATGTTTAGAAGTATAATGCCTTCTTGATTGGTTGTTCCATTGATCAATATAAATTTTTCTTCTTTATGTCTTCTGACTAGTTTTAGTCTGAAGTCTATTTTGTCAGTTGTTAGAATAGCAATGCCTTCTTGTTTCCTTGTGCATGGAATACCTTTTACCATCCTTTATAACCTAAGATAATGTCTATCTTTATGTCAAGGTATGTTTTTTAGAGGCAGGAAGTAGGTGGATCATATTTTTAAAAATCCAGTCCACTGATCTTTGTCTTTTGATTGGGTAAATGAGATGTTTAGTATTGAAAAGGTCATTTTATTGATTCTGTAGTGTTTGGTGTTTTCCTAATCCTACAATTTTAGGATTTTTAACCTTTTCCCCTGTAGCCCCTTGGATGTGTTTATTTTTCTCTTCATCTCAAAGAATTCCTTCTAGTATGCTCTGTGAAGCTGGCCTATTGGCCATAAATTCCTTACTCTCCTTTTATCACAGAATGTTTCTCTTTCTCCATCAATTAGGACACATTGTTTTGCTAGGTACTGTAGTCTGGATTGGCAATTGTGATCTTTCTGAACTTAAAATACTGATGTATTCCATGCCTTCTGGCTTTTAAATTTTCCGATGAGAAAGCAACTGATGAGAAAAAACTGGGCCTGCTTTATATGCGATCTGGTCTTTGTCTTTTGCAGTCTCATATACATAAAATTAAATGTATTTTAGTGTTTTGACTATAATGTAAGAAGTTTCTTTTGTATTGTTTCATATGCCACTTGTACTTGGATGGAACTCTCCCTCAATTTGTGAAGTTTTCCACTGTCAAAATATTTTCTATGCCTTTGGCATGGAATTCTTCTTTATGTCCATCATTTGTAGATTTGGTTGTTTTTATGGTATTCCAGAGCTGTTACATGTTTCTTTCATATGGCTTTTAAAATTTATTTTTTAACCTTATCTTCAAGCCCTTATATTCATGATCCTTTCTCTTGGCAAGTTTTCTAGTGACTTTTGTATTTGACTTACTGTTCATCTCCAGCATAATTTCAGTTTGTTTTCTCTTCAGTATTTCCAACTCTTCATTCCATTTTTATATATGTGTTGACACTCATATATCATTCAGCCATTTGTGTTCTCTTGGAACTCATTCAGAAGTTTATTCTGTAGTTTTTTATTTCTTTGCACATAACAATAATAATTTTTAAAATTATTTATAACTCCATCTAAGTCACTCTTATTGAGGGTTCTTACTCTGGGCTTGGGAGTTTTTGGAGACCACATGTTTTGGTTTTTCATATGCCTTTTGCTTTGGAACTTGTGCATCAACAATTAGATCACAGGTTGAAGTTTTTAATTTCTTGTTGTCAGTGGAAGTATTTACAGTGTTCAAGGTGGAGTAGCGCTATAGTGTCATTTTCTTTTGTTTGATTTTGTCTTCAGAGCACCAGGCTCTATCCCTAATCTTCCCTTGAGAGTCGAATACTGTCTGTAGAACAGTCAATATCCAGGGGCAGACCTACTATGAAAATGAGGAATAGTCAACTATAAAATAATCACCCCTTAAGCATTTTAAAAAGTAAAGAGGCACCAGTAACACTGTGTGTGCTGATGTATTAGTCACTTTGGATAAGACTGGACAAAAAAAGGAAAAACACTGTAAAACTAGTGATTGATATTGAGGTGATAGAGAGAAAGCAGAGGGTAATGAACATAAATAGAAAGAAATTTCTGTGAAAAGAGGGAATTTGGTTAAAGGCAGACTGAAAAGAGAGAAGCAAATATATTCAATCAAGCAAGACCCTGCAAACCAGGACAGACTTTGTTCTTTGGAAGAGGAAAAGCAAATGAAAAGGATAAGTTTTTGTTGTTGTTTTGTTTTGTTCTTTGTTTTTGTTTTGTTTGTTTAAGTGATATAGGGCAAAAACAGTGGGTTGAGATGGTCTGCTTATGTGACATTAAGTATTAAATGGAATAAATGTAGAGGTAGAAAAGTGCTAGGTGGAGATACAGAGTACAAAAATTGACTGTTGATTGTTGGATTCCACTTGGACTCTCTTCTTCACTGGCTCCTGGCATCCTGTCCCTCCACTGGAAATTCCTCTGCAATGGGTTGTATCCTCTGAGTCTGTCTTTGGATGATGGGATTGCAAATGCTCTCCTGGTCCACGGGTAATATTTCACAGGCAGTCTCTGATGCTATTCAAGATTCCATTTGTAATTGCTGCCCCTGCCCCTGTGAAGCCCCTAATTGGCCAGCTTTGTCTTTCTAGTTTTTATGTCATTTATTTAAATTTTGATTTTCACTATGTACTTCTTTATGCTAAGATCGGTTTCATTTTCTGATTCCTTGAGGTATAATGCTAATTAGCTTATTTGACATTATTATTATTCCTCCTCCTCCTATCCCTTCTCTCTACCCCTCTATCCCAGAGTCTCACTGTATAGACCAGGCTGACCTGGATCTTACTATATAATACATACAGATCTTGAACTTGTAATCCTCTTCTCTGTCTTCAAGGTGCTAGGATTATAAGTGTGCACCCCTACACTTGATTTTTCTTTCTTTTTCTCACTCTTTTGTTCAGTTTTTTAATGTATATGTTTATTACTATAAGCTTCCCTCTTAGAATAGGTTTGATATGTTTGTGTCCATTTTAATTTCTCTCAAAATATTTCAAAATTTCTCTGTTAATTATATTTTAATATTTATCTTATATATTTTAATTAATTGATTAATTAATTAATTTTACATCCATGCTGCAGTTTCCTCTCCCTCCTCTCTTCCCAGTCCCTCCCCTACTTCCCCTCTGTTCCCACTCTTCCTTTCTGTTCAGGAAAGGGCAGGCCTCTCATGGATCTCAACACCAACCCATGTATTAAGGCTGGGCAAGGTGACCTAGTATGAGAAGTAGGGTCCCAAAAGCCAGCGAAAGAGTCTGAGACAGTCCCTGATCCCACTGTTAGGAGTCCCACAAGAGGACCATGCTACACAACTGTAACATATATGCAGAGGGCCTAGGTCAGTCCCATGCAGGCTCCCTGGTTTTCAGTTCAGTCTCTGTGAGCCCCTGGCTGAGGTTTTTGTTTTTTGTTTGTTTGTTTGTTTGTTTGTTTTATAACCTATCCATAAGCATGTTGTTTAATTTCTGTGTATTTGAATTTCTTTCCAAAATTCTTCCTCTTATTAATTTCTAGTTTCATACTACTGTCATGGTTGGAAAATATATTTAACACGACTCCAGTCTTCTTAAATTTGTTGAGACACATTTTTTTTCTGGAGAATTTTACATGTATACTTGAGACAAATGTATATTCTGTTCCTGTTATATAAAATATTCTCTATATGTTTGTCAGATCCACTTGGTCTAAATAATAGTTTAAATCTAGTGTTTCCTTATTGTTTGTCTATATGGATAATATGGACTTTGTTGAAAGTAGAATATTGAAGGCCCCCACTAGTATTGTACTATAATCTGTATCCTTCGTTAGTTTTGTTATTTTTCTCATTTTATATTTAGGTATTCCAATGTTGGATAAATATATATTTTTAATACTTTTCAATACATTTATGTACTTTAGTACTGTAAAATGGTCTTTTGTCTCTTTTTTTATAATTTTTACTGAAAATTTATTTTGTCTTGTATAAATACAGATAATCTTGCTCTATTTTGTCATTTATGTGGAATGTCTTTTTCTACCTCATGACATTTGAACTGTGTCCTTGAAAGGCTTTCTTGAAAATTGAGTGTCTTATAGATAGAATATTTTCTTGATTTTAATCCATTTATTTACTCTGTGTCTTTTGGTTATAGAATTAATTCGTTTACATTCAAGGCAATTATTGATATACAAGGCCTGCCTCTGCTGCCCGAGTAGTTACGTCATCACCTGTCCCCAGGTGCCTTTCCACCGTCAGCCATGGGACGTGTGCACCTCTGAAAAGTGCTGCCAGAGCACAGCTCACTCTCTTGCCTCTTGCTCCTCCCTTGCCTCTCTTCTTCCTCTTGTTTCTTCACTGTCTCTCTGTCTGTCTGTCTGCCTGCCTCTTTCATGTCCCCACTCTGACATGGACTTTCCCTCTTTCCCTCTCCCTTTCTCCCTCCCCCAATAAACCTCTTGCACTAACTCTGTTGTGCATGGCATGTTTGCTTAGTGACATACCTTGAGAGGGCCCGCTGAAAGGTACCCACTTCGCCTTTCTTTTTTTTATCCCTATACAAGGACTTATTTCCATACCACTAATTCTTTTTGTTTTATAGATCTTTTGTTCCTTTCTACCTGTTGTCTTCCTTTGTAATCAGGTGATATTCTATAGTTATCTGCTTTGATTACTTTATATGTTGTGTAATAATTATAGTTTGTTTTTGTGATTACATAGGCTTAATTACAACATCTTATAGTAAATAGGCTGCTTTAAGCTGATAATTACTTTACTTATCATACCATCTACCTGCCTCCCCATAGTTTATATTTCTGATACAACTTATATTTTTGTATTAAGTATTCTTTAAAATTATTATGGGTATCAGTTTAATAATTTAATTTGTAACCTTCATTTTAAAGCTATAAGTGAATTTACACACTTATCAAGACTATTTTGGATTTAACTGTGTACTTTCATGGTTGAGTTTTCGTCTTGCTAATAAATACACTTTTCCTTCAACTCTGTTACTGTTTGTTTATCTGGGAATTTTCATTTGCCCTTCATTTCCTTGCCAAGTATTCCTAGTTAGCAGTTTTTTTCCATCTGTACTTTGGATCTGTCTTCTCAATTTTTCATGGCCGGTGATGTTTCTGCCAAGAAACATTAGTGCTGCTAGACTATTGGCACACCCTTATCCGTGCTGCTTCTTTTCAGCTGCTACTTTCAAGATCTTCTCTCAGTCTTTGGTTTTATATTATTTGATAATGTCTCTGTTAAGTCTTGCTTGCATTAAATCTGCTTAGAGAGTTTTTACATTCCTCTAAAATTTAGAGTCTAAGTAGGTACTTATATCTTTTCTGAAATTTATTGTTTTCTGTTTTTTCTTTAAATTTTCTATCTCTTTGTATCTCAACTTCTTTTATTATTATATATTTGAGCATTTGTTCTCCTGATGCTGTCCCATAAATTTTACATTTCTTCATTCCTTACCATTTTTCTTGTCTCTTCTTTGGCTATATGTTGTTAAATTGCCTTTTAATTCAATTTCTTTCTTCTACTTGATCATACCTACCACTGATACTTTTTATTGCACTTTTAAACTCCAGAATCTCTGTTGTATGTTTGTTTTGAAACATATAGCTAGGTAACTGTAGCTGAACTGGAACTCAGTGTGTAGGGCAGGCTAGCTTGGAACTTGTGATCTTCCTGCCTCTGTATTCTGTGTGCTATGGATATAGGCATGTTTGTTTTGTTTTGTTGTTTGCTTTTATATTTTCTTTTTTATCATTTAATTAAAATTTTATTTTATGTGTATGCATGCCTGTTGCTTGCAGAAGCCAGAAAAGGGCATCAGGTCCCCTAGGACTGGAAGTTACAGATGTTTGTGAGCTGTTATGTGGGAGCAGGAAATCAAGCTTGGGTCCTTTTGCAAAACATCTAGTACTCTTAACCACTAAACTATTTCTCCAGCCCCCTTTATGTCTTTTAAAAGGCATTTTTATGTATTTATTGATATTGAGAGGGGGAGAAGAGGGGAGGAGAGCAGAGCCGAGCAGGGGAGAGAATAAGACATAGTGTATGTGTGACAGTCAGAAGAAAACTTGGAGTCATTTCTCATCTTCAATCAAGTTCAGGTCATCAGGCTTAGCAGCAAGTGCCTGTATCTGCTAAGCCATCTTACCAGCCCTGATTTGAATTACTAGGCAGTTTACAAGTTTACGTTTCTTTCTTTTTTTTTCCTAAAAATTTCATTGTTATTTAGGCTGGTTTCAAACTCCTATGGACATGTGATCCTCACACATTAATATTCCAAATGCTAGGACTACAGGTCTGTGATTGCAGCTTGGTGTATAAATCTCCAGTTTCTTTAGAGACTCTTACAGACTGCCTTATTTTATTATTGGAAGGGTATATTCTGTGATTGTGTTTGATCTTTGTGGCCTTGCATTGGTGTCTGCATATTTGAGGAAGGAGGGAATTTACTGTGGTCATGGCAGACTACCTTTATTTACAAAAGCCTTTCATTGGTCAGTCCATTCAGAGGTTTTGGGCAGGATGCTTGGTATGGTTCACAGGTAAGCTTGTTGTTTGTGTCCTTGGGCAGGCCTGAGTTAGGTCAGTGGAGTTTGTGTCTGGAAACATAGGTTTAGATCTGGAGGTAGATCTATTGAATGGACCTAATGATTGAGTTGGAGGTGATCCTGTAACTTGATCTTAGAGAGAGGTCCTGGATACTATATCTACTTGGGCTATCTGTATCTAGAAGTCTATACTAGCTGACTTTGCCTTGGGATGAACCATTAGCCTGAGCATCCAAGTACCAACCAGGTGCTTGCCTCTAGGAAACCAACTCCCAGGAATGTCCTTTTTGTAGCCAGATTTCAGAATAGCCTTTTACAGCCCCAGTAACCCGGCCGCTCCTTAGGGATTGAATCTCAGGCCAGCATACACCTATCTATGTTCTAGAACAGTTTCCTGGCACCCAAATACCAGGCCAATACCCGCATCCTTCATGTTCTAGGCTAGGCCACATGTCTAGAGGTCGTGTGGCATCATGCATAATCCCAGGATCCAGGGATAAAACTCAGATCATCAGGGTTGTAGGTGAGTGCCTTAACACATCTCACTAGCCCATTTTTGCATCCTATATTATGAAATTTTGTCTTTGGATCTATAAACAATTAGGCTTATGTCCTCATTGAATTGATTCATTTATTAGCTTGAAATATCCTATCCTAGGTAATTGTTCTTTGTCCTAAAATCTATTTGTCTATTATTAATATAGAGACTACTACTTTTGATTACATTTACTATAGTGTATTTTATCCTACATTTTAAACCAGCTTTGTCTTTTATCCTTTATTCACAATAGCTAAAGTTTGTAATTAGCTTATGTGTTGTAAACAGATTTATGCATAAAGAAAATATGATATTGTGGCTAGGATGTAGATCAGTTTGTAGAGTGTTTGACTAGCATGCATGATGCTTTGGGTTCGATCCCTAGCACCACATAAAATCATGTATATTGGCACATACCTCTAATCCCACCACTGGGCAGGTGGAGACAGGAGGCTCAGAAGTTCAAGGTCATCGGCTACATAACAAATTCAAGTGCAGTTTTGCCTGCATGAGAGCCTGTCTTGAAAAAATAAAAAAGATGGCTGGTGATGTGGCTCAGTGAGTAAAGACACTTGCCTTGAAAGCCTGGCAATCTGAATTTGATCCCAGAACCAACTCCACTAAGTATTCTTCTGAATTCCACACATGTGATATCACACTCACACACCCGTGTGGTGCATGCCATATACACAAACAAATATTAAAATATTTTTAAATGTAGTATATATACACAATGAAATTTTATTCAGACAGAGAAGAATAAAACTTTGTCATTTGCTGGAAAGTGGATACAACTGAAGACTGTCATATTAAGTGAAATGAGTCAAACTCAAGAAAGTTTGAAAGTCAGAAAGACAAATATTGCATGCTTTCTGTCATTGGTGGATCCTAATTTGTTATACATACATAAAACCATTAATATATATACACGTTGTGAGTGTAGATGGGAGACTAAGGGAATGAAGGAGACTAGTAGCAGGTAAAGGGGGAGGAGGAAGGAGGAAATGGAGGAGAATATGATCATGTTTACTGAATGATTTTTTTTTTTTTTTTTTTTTTTTTTTTTTGAGACAGGGTTCTCTGTGTAGTTTGGCTTTCTGGAACTACTTGGTAGCAGCTGCGAATCACGAGATCGTGCTCTGTGAGGCTGATAAGGCGTGCGCCAACCCCGCTGAATGAAATTTCTTTATGAAACCCAGTACTATGTAAACTGAGTATATGCCAATAAAGACTTTTTTAATGTTTCTTGTTGGTAGTATATATTTTATTTTAATCTAATCATCTTTGTCTTTCAGTTGGTTCATTTGGTTATTTATATGTAATATGATTGTTAATAATGTTAGACTTACTTATTTTATTTTGTTTTCAAGTACTAGAAAATTAACCCAGGGCCTCATACATGCTTGGCAAGCACTCTACCACTAAATTATATCCCGATCTTTCTTTTTACTTTTTATTCTGAGATATACTCTCACTAAATTACCCAGGCTGACTTTGAAATTATTTTGTGGCCTAGCTAGGCCTTGACTTTGTGATCCTTCAGCCTTAGCCTCCTGAGTACTGGGATTACAGACATGCACCACCACATTCAGCTTGATTGGATATAAATTTACCATTAGATTGTTGATCTTCTATTTATGTCATCTATTCTGTTGCTGTTTTGTTTTTTACATATTACTTTCGGCTCAATTGAATTTTTTGAATATACTTATCTACTTTTTGGCTTATTAAGTATGTTATCTGTCACTTAATGTCTATTGTATACATTTAATTTATAATTATCTACCTTTAAGACATATAATGGGATATAAGAGACTCATTCAATTTTAATAGTGTTATACTCCAAATTGTGATGCTCCACAATGCCTATACTCCATCCATTAATAATGGAATTTAGGTTCTAGGTTCCATATTTTATTCTTACAAGTAGTACTAGATGAACATCTTGTATTTGTTTGCTTTTGAAGCTATATCCATAGATAAATCCACACAAGTGAAATTGCTCAGTTAGTCATTTTTGTAATATTAAAATCCTTCTTGATGGTTTATTAATTCATATTAATACATTTTGTATTTCTAAAGATATGAATATCTTAAGGTGATTCAAAATCCATTGTGATATAATTAACCATAAATTATGGTTGATGAAAATATCTCAAATTATTGTTTGTTTCAGCTTTACAGGTAGTCGGTACTTTAAAGAAATTATTAATAGATGAAAAACTGGATAATGATGGTCTATTTGAAAGTGAAGTTTCACCTACCAAAATCCTACGTTTGGCTATACAGTTTGCTCTACAGGTAATCCATATGTATCCACTACTATAATATACTCTTTTCCTTTTTGAAAAAGAATTCATAAAATCACCGTCAGCTAGGCAAAGAAGAGCCCTCCCTTTACTGTTTTGTCTCACATTTTCATACCAAGCTTCTTATATAGTTGTCTTGTTTCTTGTCTTATTTCCCTTCTTTTGAGGTAACAGATTTATGTTTAAAACAAACAAAAATAAACAAATCAAAACACCAATTTTAAAACCCCAGTATCACTGAGATGACTCAGTGGCACTTGTCACAAGCTTGGTGACTTGAGTTCAATCCCCTGAACACACATAATAGTGATGATGATGATTGTAGATGTAACCATCTTGTTAAATAAGAAACACAGAGCCAATGCAGAGATGAAAGCCCAGGTGGTCAGAGTGATAGCTAAGCGCTCAAAACCTTACCCTTCACTGCCGCTGCTGTCTGTCCTCCTCAGCAACTGTGCTACTTCTGTGTATCTGTCTTTATATAGACTTCCTTCTCATTGGTTGTAAACCCAACCACATGACCTCCTTGTCACTGCCCATCGATACAGACCTCCAGATCTTCTGTGGTTGGTATTGAGATTAAAGGCATGTGTCTCCATGCTGGATGTATCCTCAAACACACAGAGATCTGCCTAGCTCTGCCTCCCAAGTGCTGGAATTAAAGGCGTGTGCCACCACTGCCCAGTATTAGCTGTGACCCCCAGGCAACTTTATTAACATACAAATAAAATCACATTTCAGTACAAATAAAATATCACCATAGATGATGATGAAGATGATGATGATGATGGTGATGATGATGATAGTAATGATATTTTAAAAACAAAAGAAACTTCAGATTTTGAAAATGCTGTTTCAGGGCAGAGAATGTAGCTCCTGGTAGAGCGTTTGCCCCGCACGCACAAAGCCCTGTGTTGTATCCCCAGCTCTATGAAAAGGTGGGGTGCGAGTATATCATACTATGCAAAGAAATATGTATCTACTTTGAAATTTATATTCATCATTAATTTAAATGAAACAGTTTAAACATGTGTGGCCTTCCTCCCTCCCTTCCTCCCTTGGGCCGGGATGCTCTCACTATGTAGCTCTGGCTGTCCTGGAACTTACTATGTAGATCAGGCTTTGAACTCATAGAGATCTACCTGTCTCTGCCTCCCAAGTCCTGGGATTAAGGACGTGTGCTACTGCTATGACTAACCTGTGTCTTTTATAACAAAAACCATCAATTTTAGTTTACTAATACATCCATTTTTATTTGCAAAAGTTTGGTCTTAATAAGATGCAGAATTAGAAAAGATGCAAGAGCAGCTCTCTAACTCTTGGTCTGAATGGAGTACTGGCCCTGCCATTTAATAAATGCCTAACTTAAAAAAAATCTTAATATCACCATTATCAAATAAAGATAGTGCTTCTAGGACTTTTATAATAATTAACTAAGATGATTGAAATTGTGATTTATGAACTATGACTCTAAAAGATTAAAAAATTTTATTTTCTATATATGAGTGTTTTGCCTGCTTGTATGTACATGTACTACCTATGTGCCTGGTGTCCCAGGAATTGGAGTTACAGATGGCTGAGAACTGTCATGTGGGTGCTAAGAATTGAACCTGGGTCTTCTGTAAGAGCAGCCCATACTCTTAACTGCTGAGCCATCTCTCTGGCCCCCTAAACTATAACTCTTGATCTTACTTAAACTACTTTAGTTTCTGATTCTTTCTCTTAGATGAAAACCAAATTTGTGCTTAGAACTTAATTTCTATAATTCTACTGCTTGTCTGCTTTTTATGTCAAATGTAAAATTTTAAAATATTTATTCATTATTTGTGTGTGTGTGTGTGTGTGTGTGTGTGCGCGCGCACGCGCATGAGTTTATATGCACCATTCAGGAGCCTGTAGAGGCCAGAAGATAGAGTCAGATCCCCTAGAACTGGTTATGGGCAAGCTGTGAGCCACCATGTGGATGCTAATAACTGAATTTGGGTCCACTGCAATAGCAGTGATTGTCCTTAAATACTGAGCCATTTCTCTAGCCCCCATCTTATATCTTTTTTTCACTCTTCTCTCATACATTACATCCCATCCTCAATTTCCCTTCCCTCCACTCCTCCCAGTTCCCCCCACCTCCCCTCTTCCCCAGATCCACTCCTCTTCCATTTACCTTCAGAAAAGAGCAGACATTTGAGGGATATTGACTGAACACAGCATAGCAAGCTACAATAATACTAGGCACAAACCCACACATCAAGGTTAGAGGAGACACCCAAAAATGGTCCCAAGAGCAGGCAAAAGAGTCAGAGACAGCACCCAGTCTTACTGTTAGGAGTCTCACAAGAACACCAAGCTATACAGCCATAACATATATGCAGAGGACATAGGACATTCTCTTTTACTGAGTTATACTCATAGCTTATAAATATACTCTTGTCCTATTCAAACGAACAGAAACTTAAAAAAACTGTCTTAACCATCTTCTTACCAACTACTATCTAGCTTATTTTATTTCTTTGGTAACAAAACTCCTCTGAAATGTTGTCTATACTTATTATTCCTCCACATCTCCTGAACTTTCTCCTGTCAAGCTTTTGTCAGAAAGCCATATCAAAACTGCCTTTGTTAAGTCACTGGTGACCTCTGTCCTGTATATTGCAATGGTTAAATCTTAGTCTTCATCATATTTTACCTGTTAGCAGTAGC
>NW_023505498.1:0-1290 GCF_004664715.2 Peromyscus leucopus | reverse complement strand
CTCTCTCTCTCTCTCTCTCTCTCTCTCTCTCTCTCTCTCTCTCTCTCTGGATTTACACCTGGGACACTAGGTGGCTGCTTTGAAAAACCACTCGGATTTCTACTGTTCTACGCAGATTTGGTAAGCTATTTAAAAGAGAATTTTTTCCACATTAAAAAAAATGGGTTTTATGTGTACATTGGAAGAAAATTGGGTTTTGTTCGAAATTTTAGGCAGTCTGACAATGGAATAACTATATAATATTAGTATTGGTAGAATTATGCAGTTTATCACTATTCTAATCCTCATTTTAATATTTAAAAAGATAGTCAATTTAAGTGTCAGGATAACAGCTTTAGAAGAACTTGTTAAACCTGTAAAAATTCAGACAGAAGAAATTAACAGTGAAGTTGTTTCAAGTCTGGATCATAAGGTTACAGAAAGAAAGCCTGTTTTCACACAGTCACCCTTAATTTATCCTGTAACCGTACAGCAGATGCCTGATCAAATGGCTACACAAAATATTTGGGCTCCAATTGAAATGTTGGATTTAAAAAGGTTTAAGGAGGCAATAGTATCTTATGGCATGCATTCCCCATATGTAAAGCAAATGTTAAACTCTTGGTCAACATATAATAGGATAGTACCACAGGACTGGCGGACCTTGCACAAGGTGTTCTGGAACACAGCCAGAGACTTCAATTTCTGACCTGGTTTAAGGAGGAGGCTAAAAACATAGAAAAACAATGGAGGGATAAAGGAATACAAGTTTGCCAGGATCAGCTTATTGGAGAAGGCCAATATGCTTCAGTACAAACACAATGTTTATATGATGTCCAAACCATAATTTTATGTCAAACGGCAGCCTTGAATGCATGGGACAGAGTTGAGGAACCAGGAAAAAAATCTGAGTCATTTACAAAGGTGATGCAAGGCCCAAAAGAGTCTTTTACAGATTTTTTTACAAAGACTGGCTTCAGCAGTAAAGAGAATGGTCTCGGATTCAGAAGCTGGTAAGGCAATAATTGAATCTTTGGCCTTTGAGAATGCAAATGCAGCATGCAAAAGAATAATCAGGCCATTAAGGGCAAGATCTGCACCTATGGAAGATTGGATTAGAGAAACAATTAATGTTGAGGCTGATGAGCATGATGATATGTGGGTAGGAGAAGTAATTTCAAAAGGTTTGAGGAGTGTTAGATGTTTTGGATGTGGAAAGCAAGGACATTTGAAAAGGGACTGTAGACAGGTCATTCCTAGAAACAATGTTTCTTCAAGGAACAATGGCAACAGAATGTCCTTTCCTTCTGG
>NW_023505497.1:0-1162 GCF_004664715.2 Peromyscus leucopus | reverse complement strand
CAGGATTGAGTCCATCATCAGGCTTACCAGGTAAGGAAGCGCCTTTATAGGCTGAGCCAGCCAACCCATCCCAGTTTTTTCTTTTTGATACAGGGTCTCATGTAGCCCAGACTGGCCCAGAAGTTGTCTTGCATCTGAGGGCAGCTCTGAATTCCTGAGTGCTGGGTTGGGCCTTGAGCACAGGAGCTACTAACTTCAAAGCTCCAGAAGTTAGTAGCTCCTGTGGTACTGTGCAGTTTCTTAACTGTTTCCCTGCATAGCACTGTTGCAACAGCAGTAAAACAGAGCCCCTCCCTACCTCTCTGATAGGTCACCACTTTGAATAGATTCATGTTTATCTCTAGGAATTACAAATTGTGGTTTGTGGGTTAGGATCACCCCAAGACTTGCTCAGCAGGGCTCCATCTTCAGCACCACAAAGAAGAAACACTAAGCCTAATGGCACCCATGTCCCTTTAGTCCACTTAGAATGCCTGTCTGGGGAGTTGACAGGGTTTGTTGTTGTTTGTTTTTGAGACAAGGTCTCACTGTGTGGCCCTGGCTGTCCTGTAACTCATAGAGATCCAACTGCCTTTGCCTCCTGAGTCCTCTAAGAGTAAAGGTGTAGGCCACTAAATTATGCTTGGCAGTAATTTGCTCTTCTGAGAAAAGATTTGTTGGGGCTAGAGAGAAGGCTCAGCAGATCTTAGGGGGCTGGAGAGATGGCTCAGAGATTAAGAGCACTGGCTGCTCTTCCAGAGGACCTGAGTCAATTTGTAGAACCCACATGGCAGCTCACAACTATCTATAATGAAGTCTGGTGCCCTTTTTGGCCTGTAGGGATACATGCAGGCAGAACTCTGAATATCTAATAAATAAAATCTTAGAAAAAAAAGGAAGGGTAAATATATTTTTTGTTTGCTGGTTTGTTTTTCAAGACAGCTTTTCTCTGTGTATCCCTGGCTGTCCTGGAACTAGCTCCATAGATCAGGCTGGCCTCGAACTAATAGAGATCTGACTACCTATGCCTCCCCAGTGTTAGCATTAAAGATGTGTGCCGAGCCGGGCGTTGGTGGCGCACGCCTTTAATCCCAGCACTCGGGAGGCAGAGCCAGGCGGATCTCTGTGAGTTCGAGGCCAGCCTGGGCTACCAAGTGAGCTCCAGGAAAGGCGCAAAGCTACA
>NW_023505496.1:0-25000 GCF_004664715.2 Peromyscus leucopus | reverse complement strand
ATTTTTTAATTTGAAAATCTACTCTCTGTCTTTTAGTTACTTTGAATAGGGATTTGCCTATCTTGTTGATTTTTTTTGGAAGAACCCATTTCTTCATTTCTTTCTTTATATTGTCCTCTTTGTTTCTGTTTTATTGATTTAATCCCTCAGTTTGATTATTTCCTGTAGTCTACTCCTCTTGGGTGCATTTGCTTCTTTTGTTCTAGAGTTTTCCAATATGCCATGAAGTCCCTAGCATGAGATCTCTCTAATTTCTTTATGAAGGCCCTTAGTACTGTGAACTTTCCTCTTAGCATCACTTTCATTGTTTCCCATAAGTCGGGTGTGCTGTGAATTCATCTCCATTGAATTATAGAAAGTCTTGATCTTTTATTTGTTCCTTGACTGAGTAGTGATAGAGTAGAAAGTTGTTCAGTTTCCATTAGTTTGCAGGCTTTTTGTCATTTCTCTTGTAGAACTACAACTTTAATCCATCATGGTCTGATAAGGAACAGTAGTATATGTGAATTATCTTGCATCTGTTGAGACTTGCTCTGTGACTGAGTATATGGTCAGTTTTGAAGAATGTTCCAAGAGGTGCTGAGTAGAAGCTATCTTCTTTTGTGTTTGTATAAAATGTTCTGTAGATACATGTTAGGTATATTTGTGTCAAAATGTCTGTTAGCTCCATTATTTCTCTTTTTAGTTTCTGTCTAGATGACCTGCCCACTGGTCAGAGTGAGGTATTGAAGTCTCCTTCAATTGATGTGTTAAGTGCAATGTGTTATTTGAACTTTGATAATGTTTCTTTGGCAAATATGGATGCCCTTGCACTTGGTGCATAGATGTTCAAAGTTGAGACATCATCTTTGAGGATTTTTCCTTTGATGAGTACTAAATATCTTTCTCCGTCTCCTTTGATTAATTTTGGATGGAAGTCTATTTTGTTAGATTAGCATAGCTACACTAGCTCCCTCCTTTCCTTCATTTGCTTGGAAAGTCATTTTCCGATCCTTTACTCTGCAGTAACTTCTATCTTAGGTGTTAAGGCTTGTTTCTTGAGTGCAGCAGAAGGATGGTATCCATTTTGATAGCCTGTGTCCTTTTATTGAGATATTGAGTCCATTGATTTAGAGAGATATTAATAACTAATGATTGGCAATTTCTGTTATATTCTAGTTGTTGGTGGTGATTGTGCATGCATGTGTGTATGTGTGTCTCTGTGTGTGTCTGTTTCCTTTCTCTGCCTTTTGTTGGTGTGAAATTATTTTTACCTGTGATTTTATAGCAGTAGATAACTTCCTTGGGTTTGTGTTTGCTTTCTATTACCTTCTATAGAGCTGTATTTGTGGAGAGATATTGCTTAAATTTGAATGTCTTTTGAAATATCTTTTTTTTCCATCTATGGTGATTGAAAATTTTGCTGGTAGTCTTGGCTTGTATCCATGGTCTTGTAGAGTATGCAAGACATCTGTCCAGGGCATTCTGACTTTTATGCTCCCTACTGAGAATCCCAGTGTAATTCTAATGCATATGCCTTTATGGGTTATTTGGCCTTTTTTCTTGCAGCTTTTAATATTATTTCTTTTTATGTATATTTAATGTCTTTATTATGTGGCATATGAACTTTTTCCTGGTCTAATCTATTTGGTATTCTGTTTGATTCTTGTACCTTTATACGAATGTTCTCCTTTAGGTAAAGAAAATTTTCTTCTGTGATTTTGTTGAATATATTTTCTGGACCTTTGAGCAAGGATTCTTCTTCTGTTCTTATGTTTGGTCCTTCCATAGTGTCCCAGATTTCCTGAATTTTTGTGTTAGAAAATTGTCAGATTTAACATTTTCTTTGACCTATAAATTTGTTTCTTATATTGTATGTTCATTACCTGCGATTCTGTCTTCCATGTTCTGTATTATGTTTGTGATGCTTCCTTTTTATTTCTTGTTCTCTTACTTGAGTATTCCCTTTCCAGAATTCCCTCTATAATATCTTTATTGTTTCCATTTTCAGGACTTTAACAGCTTCCTTCACCTGTTTATTTTCCTGACTTTCTTTAAGGAATTTATTGCTTTTCTCCAATATTTTGATTGTCTTTCCCTGAATTTCTTTAGGAGATGTTTTCATTTCCTCGTTAAAGATGCTATCATCTGCATAACGTTATTCTTAAGGTCATTTTCTTGTGATTGACTGGGTGGGAATGTTCAGTTCTTGCTGTCATAGGATAGCTAGGCTCTGATGATGCCATATTGTTCTTTCTGTTGTTAATTGTGTTCTTACATTGGCATGTAGGCATTTTGTTTTGGATGACTATAGTGATTAGTTCCTGAGTTTGTCTTTCTTAGATGGTTGTTTTGTTCCTTGGTTTCAGTTTCATTTCTGTTCTTCTGGACTATGTACCAAGGGGTTCTGGTGACCAGTGAGTCTTCAGACCGAGTAGAGTGTTTCTGCTGTTGTATTTGTCACCTTCAAGAACTCTGAGTTTTTGGATACCCACATTGCTTTGAGATTCAGAGTACCTGTGTGACCTCTGGTGTTCTAGGTACCTGCTTGGTCTCTATAATTTCTATACTGGTATGGCCTCTAATAAAGCAGAGGTTTTCTCCTGAAGTTGTGGTCTTCCCTATAGAGGTCAAGAGAGAGGGTATATTTAGAGATTGTTGGGCCATATTTAGAGATTGTTAATTAGCAGTGGGCAGAATCTGACATAGTTTCCCTTGAATCAGGCTTTCCATGTGTTAAACAGAAGTTTTGTGCCAAATTTGTGAGACAGATTATGGAGCCCAGGCAAGGGAATGCAGTCTGGAGATGCTGAGTAGGTTTGAGGAGTGTTTTTTGGCAGTGGGTGGTGCCTTATCTGGGATCCATTGGACCAGCCTGGCCTCTGGTAAAGAAGCTGGAGTTGTGGGTGGGAATATCTACCCTAGAGAGAGTCATAAAGTTCTCAGTATGTATATACAAGATAGTAATTATTAAATTAAATATAAGAGTGGGAATAGGAAGTATTCGGAGAACTTACAGTAGAGGAAGGGGAACCACAAGAGAGGGAGGACTATTTTGTAATAGCCAATTGAAAAGAACAAAATTATATTATAAACACCTATGAACTCTAATGATAAAATGCAATATTTTGTACAATTTATAAATGCTGACAAAGTAAAAATTCAGTGTGTTTAATTGGTCGCTATATGAACTACAATCTTTAAACTTATTGCATTATTCTTGAATAAAATAATGACTTGCACCCACCTCTTCATGATTCCTTTCCATCTTTATAGGCTTAAGCTCAAGACCTACATGACTTTTCTGTCCTTCCTCTTTGCTGTTGAAGAGGTCAACAGAAACTCTAATATTTTACCGAACATGACTTTGGGAATTGATGCAAATAATTTCCCATTTATTGATGCAGGCACAATGTATATTTCTTTACAGTGGATTTCAGGGATTGACAGAATGATTCCTAATTACAACTGTAGGAAAGAGAGTAAGTCTGTAGTATTAATTACAGGACCATCATGGACAGCATCTGCTCTTTTTGGAGAACTGCTGCAGCTGTACAAATTTCCACAGGTGAGTATTGCACGAATAGAGTGAAATGTATTGATTATTTGTTCAGTTATAATGATGTATTCATGGAGGAAAATGATAAGTGGAGACTGGATTTATGCATCATGCAAAATTTGTTTAAACTTAATTACTGAGGGATCTTCATTAGGAATAGACTAGTGGTAGACGTTGTAGAAGACAACGTATTTTTCTGAATCTGAGTCTAATTATGAATATTCCAAAACATTCTGAGGATATGGGTGGTGACTATAACTATGAAAAGAGCCAATCTTACTTCCCAAGCTTTTTGCTATTGTTAAGTACAAATAGGTTTCATAATTGTGTAAAAACTTATCTTCATATTATTATTAACTCTCTTATTCTCTTAGCTCACCATTGGGCGTTATGATCCCATCCTGAGTGGCAATACCCATTTAACTTCTGTGTATCAAATGGCACCTAAAGACACCTTTCTGGCCCATGCTATGATCTCTTTAATCCGTTATTTCCACTGGAACTGGGTGGGGCTTTGTATCTCAGAAGATGAAAGAAGCCTTCAGTTTTGGTCTGACTTTAGAAGAGAAATGGACAAGAATGGTATCTGTGTGGCCTTTGTGGAAATCATGTCACTCAGTAGATCAACAGGAGATCCAGATATTAAAGTGGATGAAATTCTTCACATCTTGAAATCATCAGTAAATGTGATTATAGTCTATTTTGACTCTGATTCACTGATCATATTCTTTCACATGGTAGAACAATCTCTAAGGACACAGAAAGTCTGGGTCATGGCCTCACCATATTATTCTTTCAAAATGACACAAAGTATGTTCTTACACCCAGTTCATGGTTCTCTCATGTTTTCACACCACCATAAGGAAATCGCAGGTTTTAGAAAATTTATCCATGCTATTAACCCCTCGAAATACCCAAATGATGTTTACTTAGCTATACACTGGTCTTTAATGTTTGATTGTTCATTTTCTGAGTCTGACTGCACAAAACTGGAGAACTGTCCACTCAATGCCTCCTTGGGAATGTTACCTTATCCATTTATTGACATGGCCATGAGTGAGGAGAGTTACAACCTATACAATGCTGTGTATGCTTTGGCCCATATTCTTCATGATTTATTTCTTCATCAAGTAGAATTTCAGGGACTAGGAGGTTTAAAGAGACTGTTGCATTTCCCCTGGAAGGTAATGGACATGACTTTGGATGGCACAGATTATAAGAGAGACAATTTTCTCAAGAAAGAATTTATGGGAACAGAAAGTGACCAGTTGTGGGTGTGCTTTTATAGAAATCTTAGATTTTTTTTGCGGTTTACAGTAAGACAGAATATAATAAGTAATGATATCATATTGATGAACAAATTACCAGCATGAAATGGGAAATTCATTTTATGTCAACATTCTCATTTTGTTTTTTTGTAAAATTTATGTGTGTGTGTGTGTGTGTGTGTGTGTGTGTGTGTGTGTGTGTGTACACCAATACACATATGGGATACAGGATTCACATAGAAATCAGATGATATCTTGCTAGAGTTATTTCTTCAGCAGAAAAATATTTTCTATATAAAAATGATGGTTTGATTAGGAATTGCTTTAAATCCACCAATATATGAAATAACTTTAGGAATGCCTAAGTGCTGCTGAGAAAACATGGGTATTGTACATAAATAATGTTTAAAGTGGACTTTGTGTATTAATAACTACTTGAGAATACATATCACCTATATATCTCAAGATCATCTTTTAATATGTCAAGCTTTCACTGCACTACTGAGATCTGGATGAACAACATTAATCATGTTCTGACTCATAGTGCATTTTGTTTCATCTTATTGACCTCGGGAATATTAGGAAATTTTAGTTTTTCATACCATTGAACTTGTTATGCTTTATTCGTTGTTGTGGTAAATCTGACTCATGATATAATGAATAAAAGAGATGAAGGGCTTTTCCATGTATTGCTTTCTGATTAACCTGAGCCATTCATTGCTCCTAGCTGCACTCCTTTCTAAGGAATACTCAGCTTTATCATTTGGATTCTAACCAAGTGATTTTGGATGAGAAAAGGAAATCTGTGGCAGAATATGATATCCTCAACTATTGCCATTTTCCAATCAATTTTGTGCACATGTTGAAAGTAGGAATGTTTTCTCCATTTGCACCTCCTGGTCATCAATTGTCCTTACACGAGGACATGATAGAGTGGGCCTTAGGATTTACAGAGGTTGGTGGAAGCTAACGTACTATTTTGAACTACAAATAACTAACATCATATCCTTGTTTTTATTATTCTTGATTTCTGGTTACTCTGTACTTGGCCTCCAATGTACATTTCTCAAATATGATTTAAGGAATTTTGGTTTATACTGATAGAATTGGTCTTGTGTATTTGTCAATCTTTGCATTAGATTTATGTTTTTCATAAGATCCAAATACAATGTCTTTGTTAACATTCATCACTATAAAATTGTCAAAGGAACTCTAATCCTATACTAATACACATACTATAGATTGCTGTATACCATAGTCAGATATTTTATTGGTATTTGTCTTATACTGTGGTATTACACTAAAAGTCCACAGCAGAGGAAATTATTCTCCACATGACAGTCAAACAGCAAGTGAAAAACATCTGGTACCAGATTCAAAATATCTACAAAGTACTAATTTAGTGAACATTAGTTTATCAGGATTCAAATTGTACAGTTCTCATGAATTCTCAGAGAATATCAGGATTAGAGAACTCTCTTTAGGCCATGAACATATATACAAACCAAAAACTTCTAAAGAATCAGTTTAACTGAAGAACACAATATTATGTTGTAAAGTTCCTGTTCACTGAGTCACTGTATTTATTGTTATGTTGCATGAATGATGAAGTAGTTACTAGTGCATCTCTGATTTTCCTCAGACCCCACAATCACTGTGCAGTGAGAGTTGTAGTCCTGGATTCAGGAAAGCACATATGGAAGGAAAGGCTATCTGTTGTTTTGATTGTACTCCTTGTCCAGAAAATGAGATTTCTAATGAAACAAGTAAGTGTAAAATTTATGAACACAGTCATCCTTTCTCTTTAGTATTCCTCTTTAAATTCAATAAATGGATATCATTAGAAAATATCTTTAAAACCAAATTTATTCCCCTGTACTTATTTATTTTAAAAATCTACTATTAAAACGAGAGTACAAAATTACACAATAAGCAGAATACAATCACAACTCTGTCTTTTATTATATTTAGTATTATATTTTGGGGAAAGAAGATATCACACTGTATGCCTTTGGGGACTAGAATTCTTGTGTTGTGTTATTTGTATAATAATTAGAGGAATCTCCCACCTATGTTTCATCTTCAGTTATTTTCAAAAGTTTTATTCCACTAATAAATGGGTTTTGAAATCCTGGGTCTCTTCATCATTTTAATCAACTTTTTGTTTTTGTTTCCATGGAGATCATTCAAGTGTTTACTCTCCTTATGGTAATGCTTATTCAAAATCATTCAGCTCTTTCTTCATGTCTTCTTTAAACTCCATTTATTCTTTGATGTTTACGATGGTTCTCTCAAATTCTTTGTTCCATATTTCATCTGGGTAATTCTTGTTTGAGACCATTTCTGTTAGACTGATGAATTCAGAGAGGATGGGATACTGCTTTGATCTTTTTTTAATTTTATTTGTATTTTTATGATGAGTTCAGTGTATGCAGAATCATTTTTTTTCAGTTTGCTGACTGACATAGGCAGAGTAAGATGGAATAGAGCACAGAATGTGAAGTTTGGGTTGAGCATAAAGGCTGGAGAAGGCTTAACTGGATTTGAAATAATATGGACACCACATGTTGGGCTGGCATTCATGATATATGTACAGAGTGGTGTCTAGAACTGGGAATAGTGCAAGAGGGATGATCCAGGCCAGACCAGAACAATGGAATGGGCCCAGGTTGGATCTGGGGTTTGGGTTTGGAGTATGAAGAAGGAAATCAGGCAAACTCATCTGTCTAGAAATGTTGACAAGTTGTATAGGATCTATCTGGGCAGAGAATTGTGGTGCAGTATTCAAGGGATATATAGGTTGTGGAAGGCAGACATAGGTTGTGTCCAGATCATGAATTCTGGAGTAAAGCTGATTGGTTATTCAGAATAGACCAGGACAATGGATGTGGGTCCTTGTGTAGATCTGAAGGTTGGGAAAGTCATGTGGAGGAGAGGATGAGGTAGACTTATCTGAATAGAACCTAATACAAGATGTCCAAAATGTGGGTTGGAGTAGTGGTTATATGTGATGCATAAGGGAATTTTAGTTTTGAATTTTTATCTTGTGAAACTTGAATGTGAATGAAAGCATGTTCAACATTTCTTTCTCTGCCTATAATGTATCTGTGCACAATAATTAAGAGAGAGTATACATTGTAAACTTTTTCCTAAGTATAGTAGCATGGTTTTATTTTTTCCTCTAGGAACAATATTGGCTTTGGTCTTGTCAAAATATACCCTTAATTATGTTGAAGTATGCCTCCATATATAATTTCCTCCATAGACATTTAAGCATGGCAGGCTGATTTTTATTAATGGTATTTATACAACTACTGTGGTGATCATGATATTTTTGTATTTAAGTCTATTTGTACAATGTACTTTTTTTATTGACTTGCATATCTTAGAAAAGGCAACTTGATGTGGCCCAATGATCTGTTTGCTTTATGTGGAAATTTGTTTTGCAATTGTCTTATTGATAGTTTGAAATTAATTTTACTAGTGATATAGGTTTATAATTACTTTTTCATTACTGGAGTAAAGTTTTCTCCCCACTTTGTTAATAGAATATTTCTGGTGTCTTAAAAGCAATTTGCAAGTATTCCTTCTATTTCTGTCTTTTGAATAATTACTGATGTAATTATTCAGAAGTAAATTTTATATTTAATAATAAATTATTAAATTTAATAATGGTCTGGACTGGACAACTTTGCTTGCACCATTGTCAGTTCTAGGCACAAACCTATACATATATCTGAATGCCAGCCCAATACATTGTATTCTTCTAATTTCATTCCACTTAAACCATCTCCTACCTTTATGCCCACCCCAAACTGAAAATTCTGTGCTCTATTCCATCCTATTCTGTCTATATCAGTCAGAAAACTGAAAAAAAAATGATTCTGCATAATGAAAATTTTCATAATTAAAAATGGTTGAAAGTCTTATCTGAAAATGTGTTAGATTTTAATTTTGAATGCATTTGAAACAGAGCTCTTGTATAATGAAGGCTTTTTTATTCCTGGGGCAGTCAACTTATTTGTGTTTGTGTGTTTACGTTGTTCATTGCTTCTTAGATTTTCTTTAGTCATTCAGATCTGTATAGAAATTCATTTCCTTCCTTAAGCTTTTTTCAGTGTAATAACTTGTAGGCTGTTAAGTATTCCCTCATAACATTGTAAAGTTCTTTGATGTTTATTGTAATACTTTCCTAATTATGTGTGATTTTTATTTATTAGATCTCTTTTGTGCGTTTGTTTAATTCTGATAAGATACTGTCAAGATTGTTTTCTTTTTGAAGACCCAGCTTTTAGTTTCATTTGCTGTTTGTTTTTCACTTACATTAGTTTCTGTACAGGTTTTTAATATATAGTCCAATATACTGGACTTAGAACTGTTTGCTTTTTAATTCTGGAATTTAAAAATTAAGAGATGTATTTGTACAATATATTTTTTCAGGCATGTATATTTCTCACAGAGCACTGCTTTTAGCAAGTCCAAGATATTTGCTGTTTTGTATTTTCTTTTTCCTTTTTTTTTTTTTTTTTTTTTTTTTTTTTTTTTTTTTTGGTTTTTCAAGAGAGGGTTTCTCTGTGTAGCTTTGTGCCTTTCCTGGGACTCATTTGGTAGCCCATGCTGGCCTCGAACTCACAGAGATCCATCGACCTGGCTCTTCCTCCTGAGTGCTGTGATTAAAGGCGAGCGCCACCACTGCCAGGCTTGTGTTTTCTTTTCTATGTGTATCCAAGAACATTTAACTTTCTTTCTTTCCTGGAATTCACTTTGGAGACCAGGCTGGCCTCAAACTCACAGAGATCCCCCTGGCTCTGTCTCCCGAGTGCTGGGATTAAAGGCGTGCACCACCACCGCCCAGCTTAACTTTCTTTCTTGTTTATTTCATGAAACATTTATCCTTTGTGAGTGTATCATATAATCTCTATAAGTTTATATATTTTCTAGTGGTTTTTATTACTATATTGTTATTTGTTTTTTACTGTTTAATTATATTTTGAACAGACAGAATCAGTGGAGTTATTGAAATTTTTTTGTATTACTGGCTTTTGTTTTGTGTTATTAATATATGTGACTTGTCATCTATTTTATAGAAACTTCCATGGGCTGCTGGATGCAATTCATATTCTTGAGTCTTTTGTCTGGAGTATCAGTGAGGAACATTTGATATACAGTGTCATTTAGATCTTGTTCCTCTCCATTTATTTTTGTCTAGATGAGCTGTATGTTGGACAATGCAGGATACTGTAATCAATTATACTGAATTGAAGTCAATCAGTCCCTTGATTTCTAGTAATATATTATTTTAGAAATTGGGTGTAGCAGTGTGTAGACTTCATGTGCTTCAGATTGTAATGTTTTCTTGGCTTATTGGTCCCTTGTCCAGAATCAAGTATCCTATTTCATATCTTCTGATGAATTTTGTTTGAAGTCCATTTTATAAGATTTTAGGAAATTGACACCAGCTTGTTTCCTGGTCTCATTTGATTGAAATTTTTTTCCAGTCTTTTGATTCTATGGTGGTGACTAACTTTGAAGACACATTGGATTTCTTGTAGATAATGAAAGGATGTATTTTGTTTCCTGTTCATTGAACTTTCAGTGTCTTTTGGCTGGGGAGTTGAATCCTTTACCATTTAAAGTTACTAAAAGATGTGAGTTGATTGCTGTCATCTTGATGCTTTTATTCTGTCTTTGTCCTTAGTCATATTTTTACTTCAATAATTATAGTTTTACCTTTCTTTCTTTCTACACACTCTTTGGTATGCTAATTCCTCTCTTCAGCCTAAAGTATTACTTCTAGTATTTTCTGTAGATCAGGCTTAGTGTACATAAAGTATTTAGACTGTTTATATCTTGAAACGTTTTTCTTTCTTCCTCAACGATGCAGATAGTTTTGCATGGCATTGTACCCTACAGTGGCATCTGTGGTGTTTTAGAAGTTGAAGTACAATGCTCCAGGATCTTTTGTTTTTAAAAGATTCTACTGAAACTTTTCTCTCTTTCTAATTCTGTAATGTTTTTTGTTTGTTTTTTTTTTGTGATGAGTGAGTGAGTAAAATATATTAAATTCTGAAAGTGTAAAATGTGATGTGAAACTTTACAGTTTCTGTTTCTGGTATAAATTATAACTGTATTTAAGTACATTATATTGTATGCTTTTTGTATGCCTAATTTTAGTTTGTAATTCTTATATTTATTTTCAGACCTTTTAATAACAAAGTTTACAAAAATTAAGGTCTTTGTTTTTTAATTATATTTTTACATTAAATAATCTGTTAGTGTTTTTATCTTCTTCCAACTTCTCCCAGATTCTCTCCACCTCTCTATTCACCTAAATTCATACTTTTCTCTTTATCTTTTATTAGAGGACAAAGGGGAATAAAAAATAGAAAAGAAAGAAAGAAAAGTAAACTAAACAAACCAGAATGAGACAAAATAAATAGAAAGAATAGAGTCATAAAAATTCACAAGATCATGTAGAGATACATACGTTCACACACTGAGAAATCCCATAAAAGCATATAATCAGAAAACATGGCATGCAAGCAAAGGCATCTTTAGGGGATTCTGAAAAGAAAAATTTTGGGTTAATTATCAAGTTCCTGGAGAGGAAATTATATCATTTGTTGTCCTGTTTCTGCATAACGTGAAAGTGTAGGGCTTACCTCAAGATCTTGTTCAAGCAGTCTGTGAGGCTGGATCATCTTAGCTGGCCATCTTGAAATTGTCCTGAACAGTGTATAGTCCAAAGCTGATCTTCGGGTGATATTTGTTAGCTTAGTGATATTATTGTGCATGTGGAATCATCCTTGGGGGCCCCCATTATCTTTCTGAGATTTCAAATTTGCTCTTAGGCCTGGTCTTGATTCCCTGCAGAAAAGTGATAGAGACTCCAATACAAAAACATGTATAGGCAGCTAAATGAAGCCTTTTTCTAGAATTAGTACTCTGTATGATCATTAATATAATAACAAAAGTACTATATATATGTATATATATTTATTAACCTTATAAATTCTGATATGAAATTCATTCCTTAAGAAAAGTTTAAAGAATCAAAATAGAACCAAAAAATTGAGGTTAGTGGCAATAGAATAGTCCCTTAATTTTGGATTTCTTCTGCTCCATATCAGATGGCTCTTTCTTCTGACATGATACTGAGATTTTTGCATTTTCCTTTAACAAACATGCTTGGGTGTAGAGAAGGAGAGAGCCGTTATCCAACTTCAAAGCCGGCTTTAGTTTTTAATTGAACTGGGACTACATGATGACCATTTGTGTTGTCTCTGTAAAAAAGAAGAACAGAAACAAACACTTAGACAGACTTATGAAATTCTACGTGATATACCAATAGGCCAATTTATTCTTTTTCTTGGGACATTTTTTCTAGATGATTTGTCCTTTTTCTTCAAATGTCTCATTTGACCTGTGTTCTTCAGATTATTTACCCTTCATTCTCCTGAAAGAAAAAACAAAAACAAAAACATTTCCCCCTTTGTGAAGGTTTCCTTTTGGCAAGTTATATCTGATTAAATGAAAAGCATTTGTTAGTGGTATAATTTAGTTTAAATTAGATGGTCATTCTTGTCAATGAACTATCACCTCTTCTAATTAAGTGGTTTCTGTAGTTCAAATCAATTTTGATGTTGTCCATAGCTTTTCTTCTCCTGTAGAAACAAAAGCAAAACCTCATCTCCAATGTTGTACATATCCTGGTTTCCATTGTGAGGTTAGCACATCTTGAAAGTATCTAGGCTGGAAAGAGCAAGAAGAGGAGAGGAGGACGCTTGGGGCCAGCCAGCCAGCCCGCTGGCCACCCGGTCTTGCAGCCACCCAGCCAGCCATGGAGTAAGAGTAAAAGTAAGATATACAGAAATAAGAAAAGGAAAAAGCCCAGAGGCAAAAGCTAGACGGGATAATTAAAGTTAAGAAAAGCTGGCAAGAAACAAGCCAAGGCGGCATCACTGTCCACATCTCCCTACGAAGATTTATGATAAAACAGAGAAACCATGTCTTCTCACCGAATACACTCAGAATTATCCTGTCTATGAGTCTTACCTGCCCAGAGATTCCTTTAAGCCCAAGGGGGTATACAAGAAAGGATCCATACCCATGGAAGGCCTGACCACATCCAGGAGAGATTTTGGGCTTCACAAAATGGTACCAGTGAAATTCCATCAGCATGACCCATACATTCCAAGCCAAGAGACTATGGATTTACTCACAACATACAAACACGACTTTAACTACCTCCCTGTCTGTCAAGTTGGCCCCATCAAACCTCGGGACAGTAAATTTCCGAATGGTGACAAGATACAGTACCTGCCTACGTACAAAGCTGATTATTTACCTTGGAACCAACCAAAACGAGATCTTATTCGTCCATCACACAAGTTCCGACCAGAGTCTACCTGGTTTGAAAACAGGACCACACACCAGGATGACTATACCATAAAAGGCCTTGTGACTACTGTGAGCTGTAAGCCTCCGGCCAAACCAAAGCTCTATAACATCCCCTTGGAGGATCTAACTAACTACAAGATGAGTTATGTGCCCCACCCTGTGGAGAAGCGCTTTGTTAGAGAGCCTGAGAAATTTAGACCCTGTGACATCCCTTTTGAGAACCTGACCACGCACAAAGAGTCCTACCGAGGCCTCCTAGGGGAGCCTGCCAAGAGCTCCAAACCTCCAGCCAAGTTGCCTCCACAAGATATACCTTTCTCGAACAGCACAGAGTTTCAAGATAAGTTCCAAGCTTGGGAAACACCCCAGATATTCACCAAAGCTCCTGTTTCCTACGTCCCTCCTGAGGAGAAGATGGATCTTTTGACAACTACACAGACCCATTACAGATACCTTAAGGGTTTCCCAGCTCAAACTTGCCGACCTGTACCTTCCATTAAGAATAGGGGCCATTTTGAAAGCTCCACCACCACCAAAGATGACTACAAGCAGTGGGCAGCGGTGCAGACAAAGCCAGTCAAACCCACTCACCATCTGAGCCTGCCTGTTGAGCCTTTGGACTGCCAGACGACCACTAAGACCTGCTATGTGCCCCACCCACCTGTCACCACTAAAAACTACAAGCCCGCCTGGGTTGGCCCTCAAAACATCCCTGTGGAGGGTCTGACTACTTACTCTATTAGCTTTACTCCCAAGGAAATGGGCAGATGCCCAGCATCATATACGGAGCCCCCTGGCTACATCTTTGAGGAAGTGGATGCTATGGGGCACAGGATATATAGGTCAATTTCTGAGACAGGTTCTAGGCAGAACAGCTGTCTTTCTATACATGATGCAGCAAAGTCTGGCCAGAAAGAACTGGAAGTATCAGCCTGACTTTGAAAAATTATTTAAAAATTGCACAGTACCTTTAAAAGTAGACAACTAAAAATTATTCGTTGAAGAAGAATTTCTCAAAACAGTAACAAAAATTAAAACACCTACCTCAGAATGAAAAATGTTATCAACTATAGAATATTTGAATAGCATGAGAATCACTTGAATAAAGGAAAATGACATGTACTCATTGGCTGGTTAACCCCCTGTAACCCTCCCTCCCTCTACTGTATCTCTCTCACCCCTTCAGGTCCCTTTTGTTCACGGAATCAAAGATGATCTCAGTGACATTTCTGTGATCTTGATCTAATTGAATCATTGTATGAATTGAGATGAACCTTTGAAAAGGTTGAAGTGCCAAAGAATAAACCTTATTTTGGGACACTGAAAAAAAAAAAAAAAAAAAAAAAAAAGAAAGTATCTAGGCTGATTTAATTATGTAGTTGTTTCTATTATGCATTGTTCCTTTCTCATTAGCACTGAGAAAATTCAAAATTAATAGAGCCTTATGTAATCTATTTCTGAGGGGTCTTTGTTACCCCTTTCTGTTTACTTATCATATCCTTTAGAGTTCACCTGGATCATTCTATGACTGCTTGGCCTGTAGGATTATGTGCTATACTTGTAATATGCTTTATACTGTAATAGGCAAAAAACTGCTTCATTTTACAAGACATAGGCTGAAGCATTGCTAGTTTTTATTTGTGCAGGTATAACCATGATGGCCATAACTTCTAGAAAATGTGTGATTACTGAATCAGCTTTTTCAGAACTCAGAGCAGTTGCTCATTGAAATCCTGAATAAGTATCTATGGTGTGTCATACACATTTCTGCATTTTACATATTCTGCAAAGTGAAATACATCCATCTGCCAGACTTCATTCTCTGAGTATCCTTCGTGTCACATCCTGCTGGTAGTGGAATCTGATTGTAAAAAGAACAAGTAGGACATTTCCTTACAATATCTTGGCTTGTTGCCAGGTTATTGAGAAAATCCATTGTTAAACCTTTACTATTGACATGATGTTTTTTATGAAATTCGGAGGCCACCAGCACATTTCCTATCAACAGTTTATCAATCTCATCATTACCTTTTGTTACAGGGCCTGGCAGACCTATATGGTACCAGATATGACTTATATATAAGGGCTGCTTCCTATTCCTGATTATGTCTTGCAACTGAATAAAAAACAAAGTTAATTCTGACTCATCAGGAATAAGTTCTTCAGTCTCAATATGTAAGACCACCCTTTCAGAACACTGAGAGTCAGTAACTATGTTTATAGGTTCAGAAAAATCCATTAATACCAACAGAATAATATACACTTCCAATTTTTGCACCAAATTATAAGGACTTTGAATCAATTGACTTAAATTTTCTGACTTGTAACATGCCTTTCCTTGTTTGTTCACATCTATATAAAATGTATGAGCTTCAGATATGGGTGTTTCCCAAGCAATTTAAGGCAGAATCCAATCAGCTCCTTTGTAAATTGAATTCTATCACTTTTGGGATATCTCTCCGAAAAAATTACTGCAAGTTCTTTGCCAAGGTTCACTTTCTGCACATAATTTGTTTATGTTATCCTTATTTAATGGTACTACAATTTTTGCTGTGTCTATTCCTGCTGAATTGACAAAGTCTCGATTTTCCTTTTAAAATCAAATGAGATATCTTTTCCACATAAGTTTGTAATTTTTTACTCTGTTTAAATCATAGAAATATCCAATAAAATATAGTGTTTTCCCTCTGCATTAAAATTCCTGTAGGAGAATGCTTAGAGGGCAAAATAACCAAAATTCAATCAAACTTTGGATCCATACATTCCACGTGTCCTTCCTGTACTTCCTTTTCCTCCAAGGCCAATTCTCTCTCAGCTTCACCTGATAATTCTCTTGGACTATTTAAGTCCTTGTCACCTCCTAAGGTTTTGAAGAAATTACACAGTTCATTCTTTTTTACCCCAACAGTTCATAGATGGGAAATGTCTTCAAATAATCTTTGAAAGGCATTAAATTCTATAATTGATCTCTTCTAATTTGCAACTTTTCGGGTTTAATCTTTGTGAACTTGTTTTGTATAACACATAATTAATAAAATCTTCTGTTTGTATCTTTTCAGGAGAAATTTGTAATCCCCAACAAGGCAAAATTTTCTTTACTTCTTCAAATATTCTTTCTACAGTATCTGCATTTGAATCAGCTAGTAAAATACTGTCCATGTAATGATAAATTATAGATTTAGGAAATTATTTATGTATTACTTCCAATGGCTGTTGTACAAAATATTGGCACAGGGTTGTGCCATTCAACATTCCCTTTGGGAGAACCCTCCATTTATATCTCTTGGCTGATTGAGAATTATTATAAGTAGTCACTGTGAAGGCAAATCTTTCTCTGTCTTTATTTGTAAGGGTATTGAAAAGAAACAGTCTTTTAAATTGATAACTATAAGAGGCCATCCTTTAGGTAATGAAGTAGGCAAAGAAATTCCAGATTGTAGAGAGCCCATTGGCTGAATTACTTTGTTAACTGCTCTTAGTTCTGTTACTATTCTCCATTACCAGATTTCTTTTAATAACAAAAACAGGATAATTCCAAGGGCTGGCTGATTCTTTAATCAGTTGAGCATTTAACAGCTCTTGTACCAGCCCTCCAAGGCCTGCAGTTTCTCTGTTGATAAGACTATTGCTGAACCCATACAGGCTTCTCTGTAAACCACTTTAAAAATTGAGTTGTTGGTGTCTTTGAAAGTTCAGCAGTTATTGTGCCCTGTTCTTCCACAATCTGAATGGCCAGTGACTTATCTTAATGTCGATACCTCTTAACATTTCTCTCAGAAACATTTGTTAGTTTACGGTTTGTTTCTGAGGTTGGAGGATTGTTAATCTTGGTATTCCATTGTTGTAATAGATCATGATCCCTTAAGTTCATAGCTATGTTTGCCATGGATGGCTTTATTTTTCGTCTCTGTCCTTCTGGACCTATACATTCAAGCCATCTTGCACTCTGGTTCACTGAGGTAATGTTCTAATCCCTAACAGCTGAACATTTACCTCCTGAAGAGGCCAATTTGGAAGCCAAAATTCTGGTGCAATGATTGTAACATCTGCACCTGTACCTACCAAACCTTCCGAGAGAACAACATATATTTTTTACTTTTAATTTTGTTCTTTGTTCATTTATAGTAGTTTGACAAATTTGCCTTATGGTTTCTCCTGAATTTCCTGTTCTCTCTGCTACACCTGTTATATCATCATGAACAGCCTGTTTTATTCCAATATGCATTTGGTTATTTATTTGCTCTGAGAAGCAGTTTCTTCGAATATGGCAGGAAAAGTCTGAACTGAATTTGTAATGGGGTCCTGCATGAGGATTCTCTTAGAATTGAATGATATCAAAGGATTACCTTGTCTGTCCCTTGTTGATCTACATTCATTGGTCCAATGTTTTCCCTTACCACATATTCTGCATAATCCAGAAGGAAGAAGCATTCTGTTATCACTATTCCTTGAATAAACATTCTTTCTTGGAAAACCCTGTTTACACTCCCTTTTCTAATGAAGTTGGTTAATGCAACTGACACATCTGACATTATTTTTTCTCCTCAAATTTTTCATATCACATCTCTTATCATCATGGTCACAAGACTCAATATTAATTGTATCCCTGATTGGATCCTCCAAGGGTACTGATCTTGCGTTTTATAGCCTGGTTATTGTTTTTGCATGCTGAATTTGCATTCTCAAAAGCCAAAGTTTCAATTATTATCTGACTAGCTTCTCAATTTCGTGTTCTTCTATTTACTGCTGAAGAGAGCATTTGTAAGAAATCTGTGAAGGATTCTTTCAGGCCTTGTATAACTTTTGTAATGATTCAATTTTCTTCCCTGCCTCCTCAATTCTGTCCCATGCATTCATGGCTGCCATGTGGCATAAATTTATAAATATTGTCTTTGTATATCAGGGTAATTGCCTTCTCCAAGAAGCTGATCCTTGGAAATATCTACACCTCTAGTCCTATGTTGTTGTTCTATTGTTTTAGCTTCCTCTTTAAACCAAGTTGTCCATTGAAATTGTGCTCCAGCCTCTAGGACAGCTGTAATTAATTCTTTGCAGTCATGAAAGATAATTCTACACAAATTCACCAAAAGTTTAATATCTGCTTTACAAATGAAGAATGAATGCCATATGATACTATAGCTTGTTTAAATCTCCTTAAAACTAACATTTCCACTGGATTCCAATTAGCTTGTACATGCCCTTGAGGAGGTATTTCCTGTAAGGTTACCAGATAGATTAATTTTGTTTGTTTGAAAACAGGCTGTCTCTCTGTAACTGTATAATTCAATCCTGAAATAATTTCACCTTTAAGTTCTTCTGTCTGGGTCTGAATTTCTCTATAATTCATTTTAACAATTTTTCTAAAGTCAACACTGAGTTAGGTTCACCTTTAAATTCTCTTGTCTGGGTCTGAATTTCTCTATGATTCATTATAACATTTTTGTCTAAAGCTTTTATCTTATTACTTAAATTGACCAACTTTTTAATGCTAAAATGAAAATAATAAAGCAAATAATATTCATAATTTCAATTCCCATCAATATTAATTATACTCTCATTTTATTGTTCTATTTTCAGACTGCCTTATGTGTTATCAGAGACAAAATTTCTTGCATAGTAAAGACGTTTCCCATTTTTTTAATGTGGAAAAAAATTTTTTTAACTAATTTCACTCTTTAAGATAACTTAATCAACTTACCAAATTTGTCATTGCATAGAACAGTAGAAGTCCAAGAGATTTTCAAAGCAGCTACCTAGTGTGGTAGCAGTCAGAGATGGGAATCGAGAGAGAGAGAGACCACACCACACACCATGAGAAAGAAAGCCAAAGAGACTCTAGCCATGTGCTCTGGCCTGACCTTTGCAACCAGGCCTGAGCCAGAAGCCCTGTAAGCCCACAAGCATTTTTTAATGAATTCTTGCCAAGTTCATTGGGTGCTACTTGTAGACAAATTTCTAAATGGCCTTAATAATAAAAAACACAGAGCCAGAAATTTTAGTTAAAGACCAACGGAAAGATCAGAGGTATAGGAAGAACCAAGAGCTAGCCTCACCTCACCAACTCAGCAGCTTCCAAGGAGAGCTTCTTTCTGTATACTCACGTTTATATGCCTTTTCTGTACTGTTCTCTCATTGGCTCTCTTATTCCAGCTACATCACTTCCACTTCCTACACAGGTCTGTCACTTTTTGTCTGTCTGTACAGACCTCAAGACCTCCATGTTTGATACTAGGATTATAGCGAAGGTACTGTTCACCATTTTCTTTTGGCTAGTCCAGAGTAATCATTAGTACCATCAACATTAGTCTTTAGGGCTGGAGGTTCTAATTAGGAAACTTGTCATTTTCTCTGTGTTTAATGTATTATCTAGGCATAGTCTTCAGCAAGAGGACCTTCCTCTTGTTTTGGAGAGGAAAAAATAGCCTAGGTGAATATATTGTTTGATGGAGTTAACAAAGCCCCTTTTGATAAAAATTCCATCTGATGTAACACATTCCAAGCACTGAGGGTTTCATCTGGTGACAAGAGATGACTAAATGTGGAATCTCTCCATTTTCTGGTCTCTTACTAATAAATTTCCCTCAAAACTTTTTATTTCACAACAGATATGGAGCAGTGTTTGAGGTGTGGAGATAATCAATATGCCAATATGCAGAGAATTCACTGCATTCAAAAAGGTGTGATCTTCCTATCCTATGAAGATGCTTTGGGGATGATTTTAAGCTCCTTATCCTTGTTCTTCTCTGGACTGGCAGTTTCCATTCTTGGGATCTTTGTAAAACACCGAACCACTCCAATTGTCAAAGCTAATAATAGAACTCTTAGCTATATTCTGCTCATCTCCCTCATCCTCTGTTTTCTCTGTCCTTTGCTCTTCATTGGTTATCCCAACACAGCCACTTGCATTCTACAGCAGACAGTATTTTCAGCTGTGTTCACTGTGGCTCTTTCCACTGTCTTAGCCAAAACTGTTACTGTGGTTCTGGCATTCAGTGTTACTTCTCCAGGAAGAAGGATGAGATGGTTGTTGATATCAAGAGTACCTAGCTTCATAGTTCCCTTCTGCACTCTGATCCAACTTATTCCCCTTGGCATATGGCTGGGGACATCACCTCCTTTTGTTGACATAGATACACACTCAGAATATGATCACATCATCATTGTGTGCAACAAGGGTTCAGTCACTGCTTTTTATTGTGTCCTTGGATACCTGGGCTGCCTGGCAGTGGGGAGCTTCACCCTGGCTTTTCTTGTGAGAAACCTGCCTGATACTTTTAATGAAGCCAAGTTCCTGACCTTTAGCATGCTGGTTTTTTGTAGTGTTTGGGTCACCTTCCTTCCTGTCTACCAAAGCACCAAGGGCAAGGCTGTGGTGGCCACAGAAGTATTTTCTATCTTGGCTTCTAGTGCTGGTCTTCTAGGATGCATTTTTCTCCCAAAGTGCTATACTATTCTGTTAAGGCCAGAAAGAATTTATAGTTATCATTGTAGGAATAAGAAACATTTTGAAACTAAAATGTCTTCTGAAAATTAAACTTGTTTGTTTCCTACATTGAGTATCTTGGAACTGTTACAATACACTTCAATCATCACACTGTACTCTTGGTTTTGCTATTATGGACATCTGGCTCTGGGATTATTCTAACATTTGAAGCACTACAAACCATAGCCATCAGCCCTTCACCTCTTACTCCCCCCACACACACTTTATTTTTAGAAATATATGATTCTTACTTTAAATATGAACCTTCTTCTTGTCACCTTGGAATATACAACAGGAATTTTGTTTATCCAGTCTAGATATTTAGTTTCCTGACATTATTTTACCCCAACCAAACTTTGAATATCTGCAGTCCATTATCTCATATTGTGTTTTGGAAAATAACTATTATTACATTGTATTTTGTATACACTAATGTATTAAATTTTGCATGCATTTGTGTGTTTTCTAATTTTCATTAAATGTACACATGTACTTTTTTCATCTACTAACTGTAACCCTATTATTTAACATCAATTATTAGATCATCTTTAAATTTTTCAACAGTTTCAAACTTTATCTCTCTCTGAGTCTTCACCTGTTAATCACTGACTTAATTTGCTATATTGATTTTTAGAGATTATTCATTTGTGCCTATTTTATCTTCCACCATTTGCTGTTTGAAAAAACATCAAACTCAGCCAATCATAGCAGCAAACCCTCAGCTAATTCAAAGAAAACTTTATAAACAGTGTGCCTAAATGAAAAAAAATGCAGAGCTTTTATTGAGCCACCCATATCTTCAGCTTAAGTAGTTTCTGTACTCAGAAGATTTCCTGTGTGCTCACCTCTCCCCCACTTGCCCCGCCAATGATCACTCTTTGTTTTGGTAGAAATGGTCTTCAAAATTAATCACCCTCTTAGAATAAGAAGCTGGACTTTACTTTCAGTGATTCACCTCTTTCTAAATCCTTATAATAGGCATCTTTCCTCCATGATCCTACCTATTGGTGAAATTATTATGGCCACTCCACGTAGTTAAAAGGATATTTATTTAATGGTGTAATTCACAAATTAAGTGATAGGTAGTTCGCAGGGTCTGGAAAAGTTGTATCACAATCTAACAGTGTTCTCTGGAGCTCTGCTCAGTCCACCTCCACCACTCAGGGTTCCGGCACAGAGAGAGTGCACATAGAGAGCGCTGGCCCATCCAGCTCTCGGGTCTCCAGGCGCATCCCCTGGCCCTGCCTCGTAGGCGTGACAGTTGCCAGAGTCTGAATTGGGGTTGGAACTTCCAGATCCAAGCTGGAATGGTACCTACTACATCTCCCCCTTTTTTTTTCTAAATAAGAAGGTTCTAAACTAATACAAGACTATATACAAAGGAATGGTTATCCCCAGCGAGGCAAAACTTTTTTTATTTCTTTAAACATGTTTTTTAATGTATCTAACTTTGGATCAGCTTATAGGATATCATCCATATAGTGATAAATTATGGATTGTGGAAACTTTACATGAATTATTTCTAATGGTTTCTGTACAAAGTATTGGCATAAAGTAGGACTGTTTAACATTTTCTGTGGGAGGACCTTTCATTGATATCTCTTGACTGGCTGAGAATTATTATAATTAGGTACTGTGAAGGCAAATTTTTTTTCTATCATTTTCTTGTAAGGGTATGGTAGAGAAACAGTCTTTTAAGTCAATAACTGTTATAGGCCATTCTTTAGGTAGCAGAGAGGGCAAGGGCATCCCAGTCTGTAGAGAGCCTATTGGCTGAATTATTTTATCAATAGCTCTCAGATCTGTCAGCATTCTCTAATTACCAGATTTTTTTTAAAATAACAAATACAGGAGAATTCTAAGGGCTGGTAGATTCTTCAATGTGTTGAGTATTTAACTGCTCTTGAACCAGCTGTTTTAAAGCTTGTAGCTTCTCTTTTGTCAAAGGCCATTGTCCAACCCAGACAGGTTTATTAGTTAGTCATTTTAAAGGTAAGGCAGTTGGTACTTCTGAGAGTTCAAAACAGTCATGTTCTGTTTGTGGACAGCCTGAATTGTTGGTGACTGATTTTTATAGCATGTTATGATATTATTCCTAGAAACATGTATTGGTCTGTATTCCTTTTTTAAAAGTGTAGGAATTTTAATCTGGGTATTCCATTGTTGTAACAGATCTCGGCCCCAAAGATTTTCTATTACATTTGTTACATATGGCTTTAGCCTTCCTCTCTGTCCTTTTGGCCCTATGCATTCAACCCATCTCGAACTCTTTTATCTGAGATAGGGTGCCAATCCCTAAAAGTTGGACATCTATCTCTTGAAGAGGCCAATTCGGATGCCATGATTTTGGTGTAATTATGGTCACATCTGCACCTGTGTCTACCAGGCCCTCCAGAACCAGGCCATTAATTTGAATTGGCCTCTTCAAGAGGTAGATGTCCAACTTTTAGGGAAGTCTGTCAAAATATTTGTCTTATAGTGTTCTTTGTAAACTGTGATCCATCTATCAAAGCTGTTTTATCATCCATTGTAGTGTCGGTTTTTACATTAGGCATTGATTTATTTAGTTGTTCTGGAGAGGAATTTCTTCCACAGTGGCTGGGAATGTTCGTACTACGTTTGATTTGGGGGCCTGCAAGAGGCCCCCTGAGGCATTTCCCAGCAGTAAAAGGGTTGCCTTGTATATCTATTTTTGATCTGTACTCACTGGTCCAATGTCGGCCTTTGCCACATCTTCTACATAATCTAGGAGGTGGTTGGGTTCTCCTGTTTAGGCTATTCCTAGAAGGAGTATGACTTCTAGGAGTACCCAATGTACTTACTTATATGACCTGGTGTACCACATTTAAAACATTTGGTACTATGGGACCTTCTTTTACCTCTGGGATTTGTCTCTCCTATCCAAGTCTCATTACTGTAGATAAGAGACTGAACACCACTAGTATATTGAATCCATTCTTCCAAAGGAGCTGATCTGATCTTTAATGGTGTGAGTATTCTTTTACATTCTGCATTAGCATTGTCGAACGCCAAGGACTCAGTTAATACTTTTCTTATTTTTTGTCTGACACAGCTCTTGTTATAGCTGTGTTTAGTCTTTTTAAAAAATCAGTGAAGGGTTTGTGCAGTCCCTGAAATATCTTTGTGCATACCTCAGTTGGTTTTCCAAGTTCTGGAATTTTTTCCCAAGCATTTAGAGCTGTTGTATAGCATAGGGATATTGTATGCTCATCATAAGTGGCTTGTACATTCCTGTCAGTTAAACATCCCTCACCAAGTATTTGATCTTGGGAGATCATAAAACCTTTGATTTTACCTTGTTGTTTTAATTTTTTTTGTCTCTTTTCTCAACTAGCTTTTTTTTTACTGTAACTGCTGGCTATATTCTAGAACAGCTGAAATTAACTGATGCCAGTCATCTGGAATGATTCTATGTGAGGTAGACCACGAATTTAACATCTGTTTTACATATGTGGAGTGTATACCATACGTAACTACTGCTTCCTTTATATTTTTAAAGTCCCTTGTTGAAATTGGTTGTAATGTATATGTGATATATGGCTCGGGGTGTGTGTCATCTGCTGGCTTCTCATGGACGATAACAGGATAATCCATTGTATGAGAGCCGTTTGGAGATGTTACAACCTCTATGGTCTTGACCATTTGTTTATTAGTTCCCTTGTCATGTTTACTGAGAGTTTCTTTTAGGGCTTGCAAACGAGCACCTAGAGTCTGCTCTAGGGAGTGAACCTCCTCTCTTGTAAGGGACCCCAGATTTCTCATGGAATCATAGAAGTTTTTATGTTCCTCAGAAACATATGATTCCATGGACTTTATCTTATCAATTAATGATAATCTTTCTTCCTTATATATTGTCTGAGTAGCCATAACTTCACTATGGAGAGTGAGTGTTCTATCCATTAAATATTCATATTTATTATCAATAAAATCAATTTTGTGTACAAGCCTGTTTTGTAAATCCTGATTAGCAGATTCTAGAGAAAGAATCTCTTTCTGTAAGCCTTCATTGCTATCTTTGAAAGCCTGTAAATCCTGGTTAGCAGATTCCAGAGAGAGAATCTTTTTTTGTAACCTTCATTGCTATCTTTTAAAGCAGATTCCAGAGAGAGAATCTTTTTCTGTAAGCCTTCATTGCTATCTTTGAAATCCTGTAAATCCTGGTTAGCAGATTCCAGAGAAAGAATCTTTTTCTGTAAGCCTTCATTGCTATCTTTTAAAGCCTGTATCAGACCCAATAATGACTCATCTTTGTTTTTAAACCAGTGTTTGAACACTTTGTGAATTATTATG